>NC_041396.2:160371074-160671074 GCF_900747795.2 Erpetoichthys calabaricus | reverse complement strand
AAAAGTCTAAGCATTTTTCCCTTCCTTAACTATTTTTAAATTAACAGTTAAGACTTATGTTACATGCTATTTGAATAGAGGTCATATTAAAATAATATAATAACTAAGATGTTAAACAAGAATTTCAAACAAATGTAATTCAAATTTTGTTGACTCCCTCCATCTGTAGTTGTATTTAATTTTAATCACTTTATACCTCACCGGAGCTTTAGAATGTTGCAGGATTTATTTCCAAACACTCCATTACTAAGACAATAAGTATTTCATTCCATATTGCACACAGTTTTGGCAACATGACATTCTAGTGATTAATTGTTCAAAAACAATTTTTCATTGAAAAGTTCAGGTGTTCTTTATGAAATATATAAATTATTCTCTATGAAATTTATAAATATATATGAAATATTCATTTTCTAAAATCAGCAATGTACAGTATCATCACTTGAAACTCTAGGCATTAAACTTTTCCAAGATGCACTGCCACAATTGCACCTACATGATTCTTAGAAGGGTGGCACCTTGGCACAAACATTAGTGCTACTGCTTCACAAATCCAATGTCCTGGGTTTGAGTCGCATACCCAGACATAGCATGTAGTTTGAATGTTCTGCCTCTTATGTCTGTGTGGTTGTGTTTCCACCTTACTAAAGTCCAGTGTGGTGGGTTCTTGGGCAACTTTAATTTTGTCAAGTGTGAACATGGGTGTGAGCATTGGTGTGTGTGAATGGGCAATGTAATGTCCATGAGTGTTTCTTGCCTTACACTCAGTGCTTCTAGCATAAGTTCCAGCCTCCCATGATTGTGAATTGGATTTGTTTATGCTGAATGTTATGTTTATGCTGTGTTAGTTATCATCCTCCATCATTCTATTGTCAGGATTTGATTATGGTTAAGCTTTTTTTATTCAGAACCTTTATTTTTGTACACTGTATTAAATGAGTAATCAATTTTAGTTATTCTTTTGAATACATTTTGTGATTCTAGCTTTGTGAGACAAGTAGTGCCAATGCTACAAAGAAGTGTGTGCACTGGTTTTTGATGTCACAATAGCAATCTTATTTTTGTGACTTGAACTCAACAGGAAGTATAAATAACTCATGACATTAGTACTCTTGAGTACTAATAAATATCTGGAATGGCAGAGGAAGAAACTGTCCTGACTTTGTAAGAAATACTAATTTTTTTAGTGCCTTTAGTTATTTACATGATTTTTTTCCCCCATGAAAATTTAGTTTTGTCAGCCATTATGTAATTTTATCATCACTTCCATGATGTCATCACTCCACCATTTTGATACAGATTTTCCATGCAAGCTCTGCCATTTCGTGGCTGACGGTGTCTTGTCAGTTACCACCATATGAATGCCAGTGTCACTGCATTTAGGATGGTGCAGCTGTACTCTCAGTGTCAAAGTTAATGAATAAATTCTAGTAGTACTTAAAGTTAGTAGAACTAAGCAGTACTTAAGGTTAAAGTTGGTACTTAATTTAGGATAAGGACTTTCAGATAGCCACGACTTTTTGCTTCTTAAATTTTTGCCTGTTGATTTTTGTTAGATGCTGGATTTTTGCTCCTCCTGGTTTAGACCGTTGAATGCTTTTAAAACTATTCTTTTACATCTCCTTTTTTACCAGTTTAGTTTCCTAGTCCACTATCCTTTTTTCCTAGACTATTTTTACATCCCAAGCTCACTATCTATTTTAAGGGTATATCCTTAAGAGATTTCAACAAAGCAAAGGTCACTCTATATTCAAAGCCAAAAAACAACCAAAAAAGTCTTACATGAAGGAAGGATCTTTCCTTTAGGAATATGAAATACATTGCCATCACATTCCTTCTGAATCATACAATAAGCAACAGGCATTGTTGTCAACAAACATGGCAATGCTCACAAAAACAGTACACAAAATGGTGGCGTGCACAAGGAAATGGGCCACCAAAATGGTGTGGTGATGACATAAAAAAAAATACATTAAACATTCTCAAGTTTCCAACAAAATAATAAGCAGAATTTACTTTGGATTTTGATCCATCAATGACTGCCTAGATTGGCTTCAATCCCAGCTTGGATTAAGTATGTTTAACAAAGAATAGATAGATAGGCTTAAAGGCCTATCAAATTGCATGATTTTTCCAGTGATTTTCAGTCACAGCCTTCATTTACTGTACATAATCTTAGGTGGAGGCAGTCATTTTGGGCTCCTGTGAACCCAGTTGTGAAGTTCGGAATACTTAGCAAAGTCTCAGTCTGAGACTCTCGCCAAGGTTGGATTTTATTTTAAGTCATAGGGGTGGGCTCTGTGTTTGTGGGAGATCACAACCAATGAGCACTCACCTAGAAGTACAATGCATATTGTGCGGCTTTGAAGAATAAGAAACACTGGTGTTTTGGATCTCACAAACAGAACAGAAGGTCATCTCTCTGATGTCTTGTGTTTTACGTACCGTGACAGAATGAAAAAAAGAAACAAAAAGGCCAAAATATATGGCCGAACTCTCCATACCTGTAATCCCTTTTCATGGACACTAACTCCATCATGCAGCACATTATTGGGTGTCAGAAAAAAGGACAAGTACACATGTACTTGGAAATGTAAAACTGGGCCGGAAAGTTATCATGCAGTCACGTCATTTGACATCCGCAGCAATTTCTACTTGTGAAAATCTGACATCCTCGGTCAATGAGATTAGCAACTGCAGTTGTTTGACATTCCCTCTAACTAAAGGTTATGTAATGAGAAATCAGCCCTATTTGTTATCCTGTGTGATATCTACTTGTATAATGTAACATCTTTGGCAAAGAAGATCAGCAACACCAGTCTTTAAGTTTTACATCCCCTCTGACTAGATGTCATGAAGTATAACAACAGTTTTAGGGATGGCTGTTAACTTTTCAGTTCTCTTCATTAATATTTGATAATTACCTGTTCTTTTCAGTATGAGTTTACACAGCATATGAATAAAATCTCTTCCATTATAACTCTATCATTGATTATATTATATTATATTATATTATATTATATTATATTATATTATATTATATTATATTATATTATATTATATTATATTATATTATATTATATTATATTATATTATATTATATATTATGGCTTTTTTCCCTAATTGGTTCTTAATCAAGGGCTATTTTCTGTTTTGCACCCCTTGAATCCTGAATTGATTCTGGTTCTCAGTGAGCTTCAAACTGGATGAAAAGGTTAAAGAAAACCAACAAATGCATGGATATTATCTAAATTTATATAAAAATCAGATTAGATTTTTCAAAATTAGTTACAAATATAGATTTTTTTTAAATATGTAGAAAGCATAAAATTGTAATGTCCAGCTCTATTGTACTACAGTATGCTTGAGTATAGTTTGCAGCTCTGCAAACATTGACATGCTAGCTCTCTCATGATCTGGTGGAAGAGAAGTTATCAATCCTCCAACTTTTCTCTTGGGAAATAAATATTCTCAGTGCAAGGTGTTGGGAAGGTGAAAGGGCAAAGGCTTTTGACAAATGGACATCATGTCACTAGCTACAACTGAACACATACATTGAATGCTCGAAAAAAGTAAGGATAAAACGTAACCATTTGTACACATTTAAATAAAAATATAGTAGTTACAGTATATGTTTTGAAGATTTCCCTAAACATAGCAACAGGTACCTGCTAATTATTTGTTCTCCAAGGTCAACGGAGAATTATAATCTCTAAAGTGTGTCCTACATCTGCTCCTGGGTCTCCATTGGTGGATAATGATACACCTCCAAAGAGATGCACCAAGGTGCTGTCCTTAAATACTACCACTTTAACTAGCTTATCTCTGTTCAGAGCAGGAGTTTTTCTTCTCCAAGGTCCTTTCAAATTGTTGAGCTCAACATACTGTCATAGAGAATTAGAGGAGGAAACTGCTTTTGGCTGCATTTACTTCTAACCTTTTTTTTTTGGTTACTACCCAAAGCTCATAATTAAAGGTAAGAATGGAGACAAGGATTAACTGATTAAATGAAAGATCCTCCTAAGGACCTATTTCACACTTCACTACCATCATGATCCCATATACAGTAATGTCACTACATCGATTCTTTGGTCAATGTTATGATCACATATACTGCCACTTAGGATCATTACTTGATGACACTTTAAAAACTCCATTTAGGAGAGCTGGTTTCCAATCATCTGCACCAAGCTAACTACTTTGCTCCATGAATTCAAAATTGAAGGTTGTGATACTTATACCAATCATGTTACGTGTGCCAGTGAATGGATTCAGTAGCTGTCTTTATTAACACTAAACATTTTATTCTGCTGAAATCCAGGCACTTCCAGGCAGGTGGCGCAAGTGCATCGAGAAGGGTGGAGACTACATTGAGAAATGACATTATCAGTTTTGTTAAGATTCATTCTATTTTCTAATAAATACCATTTTCTAACTTTAGCTCGACTCACCCTCATATCAGGGTATTTGCAAGACTGGGCAGATTTGACAGGACTTTAAACATAAGTGAATACAATCAGTGTGCACTTTTTGTAGTTTTGCAAAAGGAAGGCAAGATTTTAAAAATTAAAGCATCATGTGCAGCATTTGAATTAAATGACTCCTGCATTAGATAATGCTCTTTGTAAGTGTAATTAACCAGCTAGTATCTCCTCCACACTCTGATACAGTCTTACAACTGCAAATGGCATAAGCCTGCCAGAGGCATTTCCTGAAAAATCTGCTTTGAAAGGTGTGTGTTTTTCTATAAAGGCTATTGTAAAGAGTTTTAGTTATTCATATTTATGAATTTACATGGTAATTACATAATAATGTTTGTTGTTTAGTATTGGTTTTTCAAATGTTTTCCAAATGAAGGACAGAAACTGTAAGTGTATAAACTTTCTATGTGCTGTCACACACGTGTGCATGGGAGGCCGCTAGAGGGCTTAAATAATAGTAATACCATGCCAAACCAGGGGGTGGTGAGCTGCACTAACTCTCTCTCTGCAGACTATCCTCAGGAAATCCCACTAGGTGCCAGCGCCATTGATGACATCACTTCTGGTTCGGGCACTCCAGATGACGTCACTTCTAGTCCAGGCGACATCACTTCCGATTCTGGCCCAGAGGACATCACTTCCTGTCATGGGCTTTAAAGCCGCCATTTTATCCAACATGAGTCAGTTCTGTTTTGGACTTCAACCTGAACACAACTCATAAAATTAACCTTTTGCAGCCAGGGCATAATAAATGGGTGGCTGCCCCAAACTTTTTTGATGTACCTGTGTCATTATTATCACAGTGCACAAGATAAGATAAATCAGGTAGTCCATAATAATCATATCATTCTTTAAAAACTTCACACTGAAATCCCCCAAAGACAATAAAGTGCCTCCCACTTTTTGATATCTTGGATGAAAATCACTGCCAGTACACATGAAATTCAAACTCTAAACTGTTTATTTATGTAAAGTAAAAGGACAAGTATGAAAATGTAAGGCTTTCTAACTTCTTATTCCATATCACACGTTAAAAATAATTCACTAAAAAGCATTAGATGTACAGTATATAAGAAAAATTAGAGAAACACACACAGAGGAACAATAACTATCTGTAATACCTCAGTAAAACCCCCAAATACAATATTTTTGGTTGGAAAGAAATATCACCGTTAGTTTCACCTAGTAACAGTTCAGTACTTAACATTTTTTGAAAGGAAAATTATATTCCTGAGGGTGGTAGGCCAAGAAAAAAGGCTGAGCAACCCCGCTTTAGGTAATAACCCGATCTGTCTTCGTCCTCTAAAGAAAAAGCCTTACTGCAACTCTCCACCACTTTCAGTAATTTAAAATATAATGTAAAGCATCCCTTACGTATTGTAACAAGTTGGAAAATGTGATTCAAATAACAATTTGTATGCCATTTTTGTGGAAATGCCTTTTGTGAATATGATTTAATTTAAAATGCATATGTATGTCTATTATAAACAAGTGCTTTTATTGTAACTCTGTTTAAAATTTGTATGTGTTCCTTTTTTATAATAAACAGATATTTTTGTGTCATGTATGTATTGCTACAGTTATTTATCGGTGCCTCCTCAACAGGACAAGGTCAGCAACCAATTCCTCTCACTAATTAAAACTTTCTAGCTGAAACAATGGACACTGAAGAAAAGCTGAATTGGGATTTTCATGGAAGGCTGCCAATAAATTACAAGTCAAGGGCGGTCATGGTTAACCTATATAATGCACTAGTGAGGCCACAACTGGAATATGGCATAAAGTTTTGGCTTCTAATATAGAAAAGACATAGCATGTGTCCTGAGGATTTATGATTATGAATAAAAACTGAATGAGTTGAATATTTTCATCTTAAGCAAAGAAAGACTAAAAGGTGATGTGACTTAAAGAGTCACAGGAAGAGAAATAGTATATTGGATCCAAACAGTTATTGTAAAATGAGTTCAACAAAGAAATGGGGACACCAATGTAAAGTTATTAATTATGAATTTCACATAAACCTTAGCATGGTACGGTAATGCAGTGGTAGCACTTTTGCCTATCAGTAAGGAGACCAAGGATCATGTTGCGGGAGTTGCAAGTTCTCCCTGTGTCTGTGTGGGTTTTCTCTGGGTGTTCTGGTTTTCTCCAACTACTCAAACACATACAAATTAGGTGAATTGACGGTGTTAAATTGGCCCTAGTGTGTGTTTGGTGTGTGTGTGTGTGTTCACCCTGCGATGGACTGGCACCCTGTCCAGGGCTGGTTCCTGTTTTACGCCCTGTGCTAGCTGGGATAGGCTCCAGCCATCACCCAACCCCAACTCATCACTCTGGTCTGGATTAAGTGATTTAGAAATGACAGAAACATTACAAAATTGTTCTTCACACAGTGTACTACAGACATTTACCAATCAATGTGATAGAGAGTAGGATATTAGAATCTTTCAAAACTTGACTGGATGTCATTTTGGAGAAAATAGTTGAACAGAATAGAGAAACTTTGTCAAAATTGTTTAAATGTTCTAAATTTCTAAAGCATATTAAGTAGTTTTTTAGAAGAGATTGGAAAAAAATGATACCATTAAATCCATGCAACTACTTGTATAATAACCAGCAGCCATACCACATGAAGTTCAGAACAGGTCACCCACCTGACAATAAGCATGCTTGGGCCTGGCCAGTACTTGAATGGGAGACCAACGAGGACAAGCTTGGGTTGCTGCTGGAAGAGGTGTGAGGCCATCAGTGGGCATGTACCCCGTGGTTTGAATGCAGGGTAAAAATTGTGTCATCCTTTGGATGAGACATAAAATCAAGGTCCTGACTCTCTGTGGTCATAAAACATCCCTGGGCATCCTTTGTAAAGACTAGGGTGTACCCAGATATCCTGGCCAAACTGCCCTCCATGGCCTATTCATTCTGGTCCCCAAATTGTTCCTTGTCTCTAATTGGCTGACTTTCTCTCTCATTGATTCACCACTAATGTGTAGTGAGCGTACAAATGCAAAAATGGCTGCTGTCGCATCATCCAGCTGGATGCTGTGCATTAGTGGTGGTTGAATTGTCTACCCACTCATTATGTAGAGTGCTTTGACTAGTCAGAAAAATGGTATATAAATGTAAAGAATTATTATTATTATTAGCTAGAGGAAATGTCTGGTTGTAGTCACAGTTTCTAAAAGATATGCCTCCACTTAATACATTTCTAATAAATTTCTATTATACATGCATAGATAGATAGATAGATAGATAGATAGATAGATAGATAGATAGATAGATAGATAGATAGATAGATAGATAGATAGATAGATAGATAGATAGATAGATAGATAGATAGATAGATAGATAGATAGATAGATAGATACTTTATTAATCCCAAGGGGAAATGCATGCCAGTTTTAATAAATAATCAAATAATATCCAACCAATGAATACGATATTTTCTTTATGTTTGCTATTTCTGTTTCCCACATTAATTACTGGAGTTCAAAAAAGAGATCTTGGAGCATTTGCTCAAAACATGAAAAACTTTAATTCCACTTGTGTTATTTATCTTATACATCACAAACAAAACAGCCATAACCTGTGGAATAATCAATATTTCTACTTTATAAGTCATTTTCTGTATTGTTCATGTATATAAATTTTCATTAATATCAAATGCAACTAAATTGAAAGTCTGTGACATGAACTGCTAATCAAATGCACAGATCTCATGTTGTCACCTTGACCTTCAAATGCAGAATAGTTAACTTATTTTATAAAATATGGTTTCAAAGTAAGGCAGATGTGTAAGAATGTGAGTCTTCATTATCTGCAGCAATGAGAAAGACATGGTTTGATACACTTCGATCAAAGCACAGCACTGATATTCTTTTCTAAGGAGCAGGAAGCAATTTAAAATTAAATCTTTGTCCAATGAAAGCAAAATGATAAACCAGCAGTGAGTGCTGACAGGTTTTATTGCAGAGTTTAGGACATGAAATATTTAATTTGTGCAGAGTGAACACTATCAGAATGTGAAAATAAATGAAGTTATAGGGAATGCATTTTAATTTGAAAGTGAGTTACTTGGGATCTGTTTGAGAACTGAACAGCTCAAGACCTCAGAAAAAAATCTCTATACAGTAAGTAAACAAATATGACGGGCCCAAGGTGGATTTTAAAGTGATTTTGAGAGGTGGTTAATTGGCTTTTTATCTATGTATGTTTGTCTTGAAATATTTTTATTCAGCTTTGATTTTTATATTTGCAGGCAGAATCTGTTGCAAAAGGCTAGTCACACAGTCTTAAAAATATACACAGTCCTATCAAGGCAATTTCTTTAGAGGGTATGGAAACTTGGAAAGCTGGGAAACAAAACAAAAGGACGTTTTCTCAAAATTCTTTTCATAATTGGTTCTCCTTGTCAATATGTAATGAAATTTGATTTTTGTAGTGTTCAGCATGTCAGAACTCTGCACTTTTGTGTAATTGTACTGCTGTGTTTACTGTTCTAGGTGTTACTTGCAAATGAAATAATCATGGAAATATGATAAACTTACTATCATGATATTGTCATTTCACAGTCTACAGTAGCTTACCGTCAAAGGATAAAACATGACAACCTAAGTGGTGTTTGAAGCGTCAACTTTGATGCTCACATGGTTCTTTGTGCTTTACGCTGGCGCCCTGCCCGGGGTTTGTGTCCTGCCTTGTGCCCTGTGTTGGCTGGGATTGGCTCCAGTAGACCCCCGTGACCCTGTAGTTAGGATATAGTGGGTTGGAAACTGACTGACTGACTTCAGTATAGCAATCTCCTTGAAAATACAATGAAAGATCTGACCTTTATGATTACTAACTTTTGTTATACTGACTTTTATGCATGAATAACACTTCCGTAATGTCCCTACAAATTTCTGCCAATCTTAAAAATATATTTGGTCTGTCGAGATGTTTGTTTTGCACACTAGGCCAAGATTATTGGTGCACCAAAGCGACTGTTCAGTAGCTAACCCATGCGGCTGGGATTTTCCCCCACTTATGATCTGTGGCCTAGGCAAATGCCTAATTCACCTTAATGGTGGTGTCACCTACATTAATTTTACAGAAATAAAAATATTCAATTTGATCTGAACCAAATGAAGCAACTTGTTCTGATCACATGTTGAGTCGGTTGTAATAAAAGAACCTGCAGCTTTAAGGCTCAGGGTCCATTTCTTTACCCACAGTGTCAGACTGAAAGCTTAAAGGAAATATTGGGTAATGGTTGATACACAATGTTGTGTAATGTTCGTAATACGTAAATGAGACATCAAATTTGTGTCATAAGGTGTGTACTTTAAAATCCTAACTAAAAATATTATTTTGGCAACTCTGAAATTCAATTGCCACCATAAAGACTATTTACATGCAGAGAGAAATCTCTGTAATCTAAAAAGTAAAAGGCTAAGGCTGATAGGTTGACTATTTCCATTAGTATCAAGCTGGGCAACAAGCTTGATCGGGTCAGATGAGTGCCACATAATATTGCTGCATAAGCAAATCCCGGAAAGAAGCTGAGTGATACTCTGCAGAATTAGAGCTTTTAAAAATTAAGTAGTTATTATCTGATGCAGCCACAGAAACGAAAAGGATAGGAGGGGAGCATGCCAGCTTTATGTCTGCTATTAAAGCTCCCAGTGCACAAAGCCTGCTAAGACTGTGAGGTGTTTGGCAGTGAGCTTTCACATTGATTCATGGAAAACTAAGGAGACGCTAACATTTTGTTCCTATTTGAAACAGATTACTTGTAGTGTTTGCAGTGATGCTGCAAAGCAAGGGAATGCATGTCATTAAAGAATGGTAAATGTTCCAGACCAAAGGTATAGGCAGATAAGTGTGGTCGAAAACAAACAGTAATTGATGAAGAGATGATGGAGGTAAGGGATTTAATTTCTGAGAGGCATCAATCAATAACCCTGACAGTCCAACTTTAAATGCAGGCACTAAGCCAGGTGCGTGTGCCAGAGGGCCGCATGGGAATTTCAATGGATGCATTACTACAGCTGCAGAATACACACAGAACTATTTCCAATTTAAAACAGAGAACAATAAGAGAAACAAAGGGTTCAGTGGCATTGGACAAAGCTTGGGTATGTGTTTAATAATGGATAACACTGTTACAGTAAGAAACAGTTAAAGTTACAGGTATAAAATAAAAACATAATTTCTATGGATAATCTTTTCAAATATGTCAATTCTTAAAAATGATATATTCCAGCAACATTAGGCACGAAGCCCATGAAACCTTGGATTGGCCACCAGTTTAGCATTACAGGGCACACTTACCAAACTTTGGGAGGTGGGAGGAAAATTGTAAGACAATCCATAATGACAAATGGAGAATGTGCAGAATGCACACCGGGTGGGATGCAAACCCAGCACCCAAACTTTACGCAAACTTTTTTTCCTTGATCTGTGAGATTATAAAGCCTCTAAGCCATAGATAGGTTTTCATAAAGATGTCTCCATGTTCAGCAATCAATTTGTCCTGAAGAGACAAATTGCCATTATGTGACTCGCAACATTTTTCATAAACTACTGGCTTTTGCTGCAAGTTGCTCATATAAGCTTTCATGAACTGTCATCGAACTGTTAATATGCAAATTTGAACAAATGATTCACACTTTTAGCAATGGCCTTGAACTTTGCATTATATTTTGATACATTATACGTGTTTTGTCACTGTTTATATACACTCACTGGCCATTTTATTAGGTACACCGTTCTAGTACCCGTTTGGACCCTCTTTTGCCTTCAAAACTGATGTACTTCTTTGTGGCATAGATTCAACAAGTTGCTGGGAATATTCCTCAGGGGCTTTGGTCCATATTGACATGATAGCATCACACAGTTGCTGCAGATGTTTCAGCTGCACATCCATAATGTGAATCTCCCATTCCAAGACATCCCAAAGGTGCTCTATTGGATTGAGGTTTGGTGACTGTGGAGGCCATTTGAGTAAAGTGAACTTATTGTAATGTTCAAGAAACCAATTTGAGATGATTTGAGCTTTGTGACATGGCGCATTATCCTGCTGGAAGTAGCCATCAGAAGATGGGTACACTACGGTCATAAAGGGATGACCATGTTCAGCAGCAATACTCAGGTAGGCTGTGGCATTTAAACAATGCTCAGTTGATACTAAGGGGCCCAAAGTCTGTAAAGAAAATATCCCCCACACCATTACACCACCAAAACCAGCCTGAACCATTGATACAAGGCAGGATGGACCCAGGCTTTCATGTTGTTTACATCAAATTCTGACCCTACCATCCAAATGTCACAGCATAAATTGAGACTCATCATACCAGGCAGCGTTTTTCCAATCTTCTGTTGTCTAGTTTTGGTGAGCCCATGTGAATTGTAGCCTCAATTGCCTGTTGTTAGCTGACAGGAGTGGCACCTGGTGTAGTCTCCTGCTGCTGTAGCCCATCTGCTTCAAGGTTTGACGTGTTGTGTGTTCAGAGATGCTCTTCTGCATACCTCGGTTGTAATGAGTGGTTATTTGAGTTAGTCTTGCCTTTCAATCAACTCAAACCAATTTGTCCATTCTCCACTGACCTCTGGAATCAGAGACAACTGCCACTACCTGGATATTTTCCCTTTTTTGGGCCATTCTCTGTAAACCCTAGAGATAGTTGTGCGTGAAAATCCCAGTAGATTAATAGTTTCTGAAATACTCAGACAAGCCCATCTAGCACCAACAACCACGCCACATTCAAAGTCACTTAAATCACCTTTATTCCCCATTTTGATGCTCAGTTTGAACTTCAGCAGGTCATCTTGACAATGTCTACAAACCTAAATGTACTGAGTTTCTGCCATGTGATTGGCTGATTAGATATCTGTGTTAACAAGCAGTTGAACAGATGTTCCCTAATAAAGTGGCCAGTCAGTGTTTGTTTTTGTCTTTATTTATATTTGCTGCTATTGGCTTTTATAGAGATAAATATAATTTTTAAGTAAAAGCTTAAAATCAATGTCTTTGTCTGAATTGCTACTAGTGAGGCAGAGAGCTGGATTGTCCATCCCTTGTCTTGTTTGCGATCTCTCAAGGGTACAAAGGGTGCTCTTGTGAAGCTTTTTTTTATGATCAAATATTTATTAAAGTTTAAATAACATTAATAAGCAATAGACATAATGACACCGGCAGGTTTCTCTTATAATAAACAGTCAAAAGAAAACAATTGTAAACAATTGTATAGAGAGTGCTATATAGACACAAAGCCACAAAATTTACCCTATTAAAAAAGGTAAAAAGAAAACAGCCTGAGCAAAACCTAGGTGAAAAATGCAGCCCCCACACTAGACCCCACTGAGCCCTGATTTAACAAACAGGAAGACGAGATTGACAGCAACCACCGGCCATCCGCCTCCGCAAAATTTCCACTAGAGCACGCCATTTTGTGATATATGAAGGCGCTGACCCATTAATCACTGCCACTGATAGTTTTAGGAGAGTAAGATTGAAAAATAAAGCTTGCTAAGATGCAAAAGAGATAGAAACATCAGATTTCCACTAAAAAGCTAAAAATGTCTTGGTGCCTAGACAAAATGGCCTTCATTGAATAGAAGTGAAAGAGAGAGATGAGAGGTCCAAGTAAAAGAAAAATTAGAGGAAGGAAAGGGATATTAATGTGAAAAACAGTAGAGAGAAATTTAGCAATAGACAACCACACAGCTGAGACTGGGGAACACTCCTAAAGCATATGCAAAAAAGTACCTGGGATGCTCACCTGGCAGAAGCGACAATACGAATTACTGGACAGAGCTATGTCAAAACACTTTTGGGGTGTAGAATTAGTGTGATGAACATTCCTAAATGGAATATTTTGAAGATTGGCGTTCTTAGACGAAAATAAAATACCACTAAAAATTGATTTCCATGAAAATGGGGCCACTAAGGGAAGGTCCTAATACCAAACAGGGAGAACTGGCAAAGGTCTACATGAAACCTTGGCAGGATGAGCACATAGTGATGCCACAGGTCTTGAGGTAGAGGATAGAAAGTTACAGAAATTGTGAAGTGAATGGGAAGTAAGAGTGGAAGATAGGGAAATATTGAAAGTTTTGAGAACAGACCTTAGTTGTAATTAAAAGAAAAAAGAGGAGGATGGGATTCCAAACTCAGGCCTCAGGGACTAAAATGTCCAGAGCCCAGTATCATTAAAATGTTACCAAGAACTAAAATGTCTAGGGAGGCCCATGAGGGAAATGAAATGGAACAACCACCAGTACATAATTGGAATTTGGTTCAGAGAATGGGGTTTAGTGTTTTAGCAACTGAGAAAAACTGTAATAAATTGAATTATTCAGTTTCGTAAAACAAGTGTGCTTCAGTTACTTTGATATAAGTCAAAAGGCCAGAGACTTCTCCTCCTACAACAGAGAAGGGCACAGTAAATAAAGTAGGAACCTTGATGAATTATTGGAATAATTACCCGTCACCAAAGGCAAGACTGATAATTAATTAACCAAGTTAAAATTTCTTTTTCAAATCCCACATGGCATCCTCCTGGGTTGGGTCTTCATAACACTTACAAAGCATCAGTAAAGAGTTTATTCATCTCTGCAATGTGGCCTAAAAAACAAAACTTCATTTTAGAGTGACCTGAGGTGGTTCAACTGAGACATATTTCTCCTGATATTACATATTTAGTATAAAACCTTTGAATTCTTCATATTAACAAGTAATTTTATCATCATGTCAATATGCCACACTGCGCAGAGATGGATAACCTACCTAGTGATGTTTTATAAGTGTTATGAAGACCAAAAGAAGCCAATAGCAAATCCTTTTCCATGTCAGAGCATCTTTGGAAAAGAACTCTGTACAGCTGTTTCATTCCAACATGGTTTCATCTGAAGACTTGATCAATAGGAGCCATACTCACACTGCTGATGTTCCAATATGCTCCCTGATCTGCACTTACTCCTGCAGTCTGATCATATCATTAGCCCTGACCATATCTACAAAGGTAGCCTCCTGCTTAGCACTAAACATCTTTCTTCTACCACCAGTGTGTGGTAGCCTGTGTATTTTATAAAGTAAATGCAAAAAGCATATCAAAATTGACATCAGGACAGTTAGGCTACATAAATGGGATTGATGAAACAACTGTATAGACACAGTTTGCTCTGCAAACAGGGCAACACAGTAAAGCTGAATTAACAGTGCTATACAGTAATATTCTGACTTTACTATTCTCATTCTGAAAATTTCTGAAAATAGATGCCACAGTGCCTCGGCTCTGAATAAACTGGACTCTTTGTCCTGCTTTTCTAAAGGACAAGCCATGATTGAAGACATGGTCAATAACTGTTACCTGAATTTCACTGGAAACTTGAGCTCTATTTTTTCTTCTTGTTGTGACTCCTCCACTAAACCCACATCCTTGCACCTCTCTGTCATGGCCTCTTCCTTTCCCTAAGTGCCTTTGGCCTCTTTGTTCCATGCTTGCAAATAGCAATTAAAGAAGTGGTATCTTTTTATAGATGGATAAGGTCTGATTGCTGATCGAAAAGTTATACAAAGGAACTTCACATAGGTGTATTGCATATTCATAATGACACAAGTAATTTTTATAAGCTCTAAATAGGTGTTTTTCATTTCTTTAACACAGTTAATCCAATGGATTTTGGGGTCTTTCTAAGAGATCTGTGTTAACGGTTTTGAAAAAGGGTGTAAAAATTTGTGAAACCAATGAAAAGAAGGTGGTGATGGAGATCAATTGGATCCCAGTTTCATTAAATGTATCTTAGCAATCAAGAAAAACTGTAAATTCACTCCATTAATAATATTCTTTCAATGTGTTATATAACTAAAAAGGTGTAAAACTCAAAAACTACTATTTTTTAATAAGGAATGTGGACCTCAATACAATTCTGAAGTAAAACACATCATGTAATGTTGTTGAATAACACGTACTTCCTGGGCCGGAATAAGACCTTTAGAGGCCATTAACACTTAAAATATTTTGTTGCCCCCATATATACAGAATATAATTCAAAATATAAACAATAATAAATCCATCCATTTTCCAACCCGCTGAATCCGAACACAGGGTCACGGGGGTCTGCTGGAGCCAATCCCAGCCAACACAGGGCACAAGGCAGGAACCAATCCCGGGCAGGGTGCCAACCCACCGCAACAATAATAAATCGTAAAATAAAATTTTATTTTTTGAAATGAAACACAACTTTTAGTTTTGCACCATGTGGTCCATCTTAAATCCAGCAATGGAAATTTCAGTGGTGCCTCCCTTCCCTTGATGCACTAAACACATGCTTCTTTTACTTAAGGGTAAATCCTGTCCTGCATACCTCCACTACAGACCCAATAGTGTCATAAAACTTAATGTACTATATATGAGCATGAAAATAGTGCAAATGTGTCATGCATATCAGGCAGACCATGAAGATCTGGTAGCCACACTCACCTCCTCAAACATCCCATTGGATGAAATGCCTGCCCTTCAAGACATTTCCAATATTTACATATTATTGTTGTAGAGACATCCATGTAATGCAACTAACAAAATTCTAATTAAGTCAGTAACTATAATGTGTTAACAGGAATTTGCACTCTAATGTGTTAAAGTACTTCTGACTGTCAGCTACAGTTCCTAATATATTTTAACAATATTTTGGTGTAAGATGCAGTCATTTTCCTGTGTACTGTACTTTGTAATAAAGTGAGTATCTTAGACGTAGTCATTTATTTGGTTTTATTTCTCTGCTGCATTTAATTTTTTATTTAACTTTTTTTTTCCAATACAATCTGGAAAAACCTTTTTACTGATTAAAGTTTCTTTTCATTTTCAAGTATCTTCTGCTATTTATCTTTGTTTATTTGATAAATTGTAATTCAGCTGTCAAGTTTTTCCACTCGAGAGATATTTTGCATTCTCCGCACACTGCCAATTCTTTATTTCACTCTGTATTGGCTCTTATATTTTCTACACATTCTTTTCATACACCTACCTTTCATCCACTGCAGTTTCAATTTACAAACTGTTGTTCTTTACAAACATACCGTAGGGATTTTCTTTTTCCCTTTCATAACACTGGACAATGAAGATTTTGCTTCCTGAACGTTTTTGGTTGTATCTTGTAGATTTTGACCTACTGATCACAAAAAACCCTTTAAATTTTCCTATCATTTACCATTTTAATGCAATCACCTTTTTTTGTGATTTCTTTTCATATATGTTCAATATACGAGTACAGTACAACAATTACAAATAGAACATCTGCAGTGATCTAGAAGTAGTTGCACTGCTACTAAGAATGTTTATTTTGTTAAAGGGACAGCCATACTAAAGAGTCATATTACATTATAAAGAATTGGCTGCTCCATAAGAATCCAGATCAGAAATGTGTGGCACATAAACCACTTGTCAACACAACAAAAATATTTTTGCCTCCTCTTCATATAAAACTTGGACAGATAAAAAGATTTTATAAAAGCAATGAACACGGAAAGAAAACAATTTCAATATTTAAGACGGATGTTTCCAAGCATAATTGATGCCAAGATTAAGGAGGGCAAATTTGTTAGTCACATGTCATCATGTCATCAATGAGAAGCAGTTTGGAGATCTGCTAGTGGGATGGGGAAAAATCGTATGGAAGGCAATCAAGAATGTTATTTTGAATTTTCTTGGCAAATAAACATCACCAAACTAAGTCCATCTAGTTGACAACATGCTTCAAGCATACAAAACCATGAAGTGAAACATGTCACTAAAGATTTATTTTCTGCATTCAAACTTGGACAGTGGAGACAGTGACCAACATAGTGAAAGGTCTCACTAGGACATTGCAACAATGGAAAAATGGTATCATGGCAAGTGAACTTTTACACTAGCGTGTCGTTTAAATTACACATTACAAAACTAACCAACATATATTTTTCCTTCTTAAAAATGTTGGGAAATTAAGGCATTTTCTAAATATGCAGGATTGACTACTGCAATGTGATGATCACTGGCTGTTCAAATTGTTCTTTATTCAGTTTTCAGTTAATTCAGAATGCAGCTGCAAAAACTATTACAAGAACCAGAAAGTACAAACACATAACTCCAGTTCTTAATTCCTTACAATGGCTCCCAGTTAAGTTTAGGGCAGATTTCAAAATCCTCCTTTTAATATACAAAGCCTTAAATGGCCAAGGTCTGGCTTACTTATCTGAACTTATCATTACTTACAAACCAGAACGTACATTAAGATCTCAAGATGCTGGCCTGCATGTAATTCCAATGTTTAACAAAATAACAGTAGGAGATTGAGTTTTAAGCTACAGGGCCACAAAGCTGTGGAATGATCTGCCTGCTACTATAAGATGTGCCCCTTCAGTCTCAGCTTTTAAATCCCGGCTAAAGACTCACTACTTCAGTTTAGCATACCCTGACTAGAGCTACTGATTAACAGAGCATACTGAATCTCTGTGGATAGTTACTACTAAAATATAAGTAATATATTTACAAATTTTTCCTAACCATCCCCTTTTCTGTTTCTCTGTCTCCTCATAGGGCAATTGGTACCACTGTTCTACTGCCAAGTTGTTTTCCTGCCTATTGAAAAGTTATCTTAAATAAAAGAGCACTTGAATCATGGGGTAGAAGGGTCCTTTCATCAGATTGGCTGGCTCAGCCCTGACTCTACTGTGAATGGCCAGGAGAGGGGAGGCAGCTTGTTGGCCGAGGTCCCCAGGACTCTAACTGTGTCTGGCTTGTCCAACTCCTTTTCTAAAATCTGGCAGTGATTCTACAATTAGCTGATGGACAGATGCTGTTGTTTATCATTTATGTTAATTAGTTTCTACTTTGTCTTTGATGTATTTTAACAATTCTGTATCCTCATATGTGCTAGCTGTCTTGGTGCTCTGAACCTGCAACAACAAAGTACTTTGTTCTGCTGTATTTCTGAGGTGGCAGTAATAGATTGACCATCTAGCTCTGTGAAGAGAATTACTTGTGTTCTGTTGTGAGTATTTACCCCATTTGCACGACCAACCTAACTGAAAGACGGTTTGTCTCTGAATTACCCTTACCAGAATTTCTTTCATTTTTTTTTCTGTACAAGTTTTTTTTGTAGGTTTTTCTTATCTTCTTAGGGAGTCAAGGCTGAGTGGCTGTCAAAAAACAGGGTCTGCTTAAGCCGATTAAGGCATTCCTTGTGTGATTTTGGGCTATACAGGAAATAAACTGTTGTTGTTGAGTGAATCAGTGCTGGCCAACTATTGTTGCATATTTTCTTCTGGCTTCTCCCGATAGGGGTTGCCACAGCAGATAATCTTTTTCCATATCTTTCTGTCCTCTGCATCTGAACACACTAAATTCAATAAAATATATTTTCATGTTTTTCAAAATTAGTACATGATACAGTCAATCTGAAAGTTTTTTTTGTCTGCTCAGTTTGTAGTTTTTATTCATAATCACTAAAACTTCACCAGGAAGCAAAATGTTTGGAAAATGTATTGCTCTGTGTATTTTATTTGTGTGCAATATGAAACAACACAGTTATCCTCCTGCTGCCCTCACACTGCCAGCCTCCCGGGTTCAGAAAGTAAAAAGAACAAGATTTAAACTAATTCTAAAGTCAAAATCTGTCAAACAGAACCAAAATTGTAAAAACCACAAATTTCTAAATAAAAAACATCAAAATACCATAAACCAAACAAAAACACTAGACTGAAGGTTTAGCTCGAGAGCAAGGTTAATGCCACAGTAAAGCTGCCATGGCTGAACAGCACTTAAGTAGTCCTCAGGGCTGAAGAGAGGCAGATTAAAGGACCTGGGACCTGTTTCTTGTTCATGGGTCTCACCTCTCCACCATCATAGACGATAATATATCTAACCAGACACAAACAGAAATAAATGAAACTAACAGAGAACAACTAAAAGAGGACAGTTAATAATTCTAAAAGTGTGTAGCTAGCCTGTTGTATGAGGGTACAAAAAGAGCGAGCTATTTCTGAGCTATTTCTTTCTAGTGACAAATCCCAAAACAATGACAAATCACTATATTTTTGGTTTGTGAAGGAAACTTTTACAGGATGGGTCCTGTCTTGTCCCTTTTTTCTGTGTAAAATGTATAAATATGTCATAAAATGTTACTTAAAAATATAATTTAATTAACTATATTTAAGGGCAGCAGGCTGTTGCTTTGGGTTCCTTTCAGCCCCTGATGCTACTGAGATAGGCAAAGGCTGTCTGAGATCTTATAATGGAATGGGTGAGTTCAAAAAACTAAATTAAATTAAATTAAACAAACTAAATGAATAGTTAAACTAAATGAATGGATAGATGGATGCTTCCCCCTAAATTTTACTAATCTTAAATAGACAAAGTTGTCTTATCCAGTTTATATAATTAAATATGCAACAGCTACATTAAGTGTAGATAGAAAACCAGTAGTTTCTTTAATCTGGAAAGCTGAATGTTTGTATTGTACTTTTATATTGCAAAATATAAACGGGTAATAAGTTGTAAAGAAAAATTCCTGATCCATCACCAATCCTCATTGACTTATCTGTGCAAGGGCAGACAATGTCGGAGGTTAAAATGCACAAATTGAAGCTAAGCTGAGTTGGTTACATTGAAGAAATTGTATCCCCTTTTGGAAACGATCAATCCTAGTGCTTTAAATTTTGAGAATCTGATATGGCCCAAGCTACAGAAAACTGCAGCATTTTTATTATCAGTCCAGGATGTCCCTGGCAACTAAATTGCATTTCCCAATATTTAAAGCAAAGCATCCATTTTGTCAAGCTTTATTAACATGTCCTGGGATAGAAGAGACACTGTGCTAATGAGCAACTGAAATCTAGCAGGAAAGCATAGATTCTTCATCAACATTGTCAGCGCTGAGTAATCATTTTCTTTGTTCTTAATACAGATACAAAAATAATTAAATGTTGGTTAGCCTTACTTACATTTTATTCAGTGAATGGCTATAACCCATGACTGCCAAATCAGTGTCAACTTTACTGCTTCCAGTGGATCGCGCAAGTGTACAATTCAGAATTAAGATGAGAAGACCTAAAGATTAATGCAAGTTTGAATGTGGTATTGAGGTTGTCCCCACATCCCAGTTTCAAAGTTGTCTAAAGAATGTGTCACCTAGCCAGATCCACAGTCCCCTCATGAAAGAGACAGGTTGACTAACAGATGGGCTCTTGTCATTTAGCTAGTAGCGCTGCACTATAATGCTGCCTAAACAGACATACCTGGGATTCACAATTTGAATATTTTTACAGGTGCAATATGGCACACAACGGCCTAACTATAGTTCACTTATTTGAGGAAAAATGGTAAAGTTCCTTCCTAAAGAACATGACTAGTGAAAAATTATATATTAAATATCACCTGGCTTGATGAATTTCTGTCCCTGCAAATTCTTGCAGCTGAAAGGACACTGCTGTGGTGAAAGCACCTTTAGTCCAAGCATCTGTTTCACAGAAAGGTCCAAAATGGAGAAGTGTGGTGTAAGCGTAATAGTAATTGTTTTGGTTACCATCCATTAGTTAAGATGTGGAGCACCATTTGAGTGTCCCGGAATATCACCACTGTGGATCAGATGCATCTCCTTTTGGTCCTAAAGTACTCATCCTGTGTATGCATAATACTTCATACCACAAGGGTGAGAAAGAAATAAAATTGTTCCATGAAAATAGCAGTGAAACTCAATGGACAGCTTCATTTCTGAACCATTTTCTGATACTAGAATGTAACCAATTATAACCTTGTCATACTTTGCAATATATATATTCAACATATCAAAGTAATATTTCTTTCAGATTATATTGATCCTGTGAGGGAATTACACTATGTGAATGTTTTATAGCACAATATGCAAAGTTTAACTATGGTTTTAATTTTAAAAAATGCACTTATAATGTTGTTTTTTTGTCATTATTACTGGAAAAGGTTCAAGTAAAAAATGTGATTATTGATTTTCCACTAACAAAAAAAAAAGTTATAATTGCTTTGTGAGGTGTCCTTTCTTTGAAGAAAATCAGGATCTCTGTAAATTTTTTCACGATTAAGTTCTTGTTTCTATTTTTTATAAATTCTCCTTTACCTCTGCAAATAATTTAAACCTTGTTTTGGGAGTTTTACAGGTCAAGGAGTATCATGGTCACATCTACTTCAGTGTTTTTTAGTAATTCTGAAACTAAGTAGTAATGTTGTCCTTCTTATGAGTGCTGCTGTTTTGAGGATTATTTGTAGACAGTTCTGGAAGGTCATGTCATGTTCTTCTTTGTTGTTCTTGATTGAATTCAACTCAAACTTAAAACTTTAATTTCTTTGTTATGTTGAAATATTTCTGGTTAATGAATTCCAACTCTGCATTTTGACTGTGGTTTAAGATGAATGTTTTGGCTCTGGTTATGGGGGTGTTTATTGGTTTCTGAATTCCAGCGCTCTTTGTTTAACAACGACGTTTGTCTCACGTATTGAGTCTTGTTATTTGTTTTTTGAATTCACAGCTATGACCCACCACTTGTTGCTTTAGTTATCATTCATCTCCTAATTGCTTTTTCCATTAAATTCTTCTGCAGTCCCATGCAGCCAGAACACATTGCTTTAATAGTGTAATATTGTTAGTGATTAGCGGTTAATTTAGGACACTGAATTGTTGACTTGCAACGAGTACTGTGTAAAAGTAGTTCCCACCTCCTGAAAAGTGATGGATATTATAATATACTAACTGTGTTACCCAGCTTCACCTGGGAAATTTCGTAAAACAATACTGCCATATGTTAATCAAGTATAGCAGAAGTTCTGCGTGACTAAGTGCTATTCTTTATACAATATTTGTAGTTTTTTTTTTCTTCTTTTTCAACCCAGCCATAGGCAGGCAGTGTGTTGTAGCAGTTAATTAAGACTTTGGATTTCAAGCTCTGAGGTTGTGGGTTCACCTGCCTGTGCTCCAACTGGGAAAACAAAACAAAATTAAGCCAATTGTATCTCAAATATTGCAAGTTGCCTTGGATAAAGACATCGGTCAAATAAAAAGTAATAATAATAACAGAATTAAATCATTGGAGGTTCGTACTCTTGAACATTGTCACACACGTGCACATGGGAGGCAGCTAAAAGGACCAAAAAAAGGTAATTCCATGCCAGGCCAGGGGGTGGCAGAATGCAGTAAAACTTTCTCTTTTATCTCTGCAGACCAGAGATGGGAAATTCTGCCAGGTCCTGCTGACCTCACTTCCAGTTCCACACCCCCACCCGATGACCTCACTTCCACCGGCGTGCTTTAAAAACAAGACAACTTCCACTTTGAATTCAGTTCTATTTTGGACTCAACCTGTACACATCTGTGCTACCAAACCTCAGTTTTTTGCAGTCTTATTCAAGTATATGGGTGGCTGCCCCAAACCTCTTTTTGTGTCAAGGTCTTTCATTTCACAACATTCTATGCACGATTGTCCATGAGGAAAACATTCCTCCATTAGATCAATTCCTGCTTTTTTTCTGCTTTTCCTAGTGACTTGGGTTTTTGTTGATGGTCATTGCAAAACACAATTTTACAAGAAAGTGTATTGTTTTGAATTGAAACAGGTAATCAGTAGGAATACTGTGATATTTGAGTATTATTATCATTATTGTTTATGATTTTCATTTGTTTATGTCATTTCTGGTTTTCATCAGTTGTATGCAGCTCACACATAAAGTCCACAGATATAAATGTATAGACAAAGCAGCACATGAAGTGCACATACATAAGTGTTGGTACCCTATGTGTTACACTGACGTATTAAATTAAATAGCAAAGAGTACAGAGCATTTTCCCATTAGAAATTTAATGTAACAGTAACTATCTAAGAGTGTCATTTCTCTCTTTGAATTTGCAGCACTGTGATCAAAGAGCAGTATTGAGAGGGGGGATTGATTTTCAATGCAGCTACCTGGGGCTGAAGTTCGACAGAATAGAACGGATAACCAAGATGACAGCCGGTACACATCTAAGAGTGCCAGTAGTCAACAACAAAAAACGGCACTTGCTAACCATTGAATTTGACACCTTGAGTTTCACTGAACTTTCTTCTTCCATTTCACAACGTTATCATGTCTCGTTTTTCCTGTCCAGGACACAACCCTGTCTTCGTCATCCATCCACCCTATTGGTTAGTGGTGCTATACATGTGGCCTGTTAGACAATTCTACTACATCCTTCATTTGCATAAAGAATTCCTTCAGCACAACGAAAAGAATATAAGTTAGCTTAATATTACAAATTATCCATCCATCCATCCATTATCCAACCTGCTATATCTTAACTACAGGGTCACGGGGGTCTGCTGGAGCCAATCCCAGCCAACACAGGGCACAAGGCAGGAACGAAACCTCGGGTCGGGCGCCAGCCCACCGCAGATATTACAAAATATCAAAAATTTAAAAAAAACAAACTTGTTGGCTAGTTTTCTATTTTCTATAACATCACCAAATTTCAGTCAAGTCCATCATGCCATTTTTCAGATTTTAGGGAATTTTGTTTTTCTTTTGTGGGGATGGGGGCTACCCTTCAATATTGATATATCGAAATGTTGATACCCACTGACCTAGATGTAGAATCCAGCCAAATTCCACCTTTTTAACTAAACAGGAAATTTATGTATGTTGATGAGTGAGTGAGTGAGTAAGTCTGTCAACTTTGCATTATATATACAAAGATATAGGAACATATGGAAGTCTGATCCTTAATACTATTTAAAGAATACATGTTTGACAAATCTTTTAATTAAATAGAACACCCTGTACCTGAGGGCATCAATAGAATTTAAAGGGAAGTGTATTACGAACGAAGCCTGGAAACACTTCTTTACCCAAAGAGTCATGGAAATCTAGAACAAACTCCTGAGTCATGTAGTACAAGCAGAAATGTTGTATGAGATGTATCTGGATGAGGTATTTGTACAACTTTGCTATTAGTTAGCTAACCGGACTTGCTGGATAGAATAGATTCTTCTTGTTTGTAAAACATCTTAAGTTCTTATTATATAATCTTACAATTACATACTAAAAGATTGCTTTATGAAATGAATAAATCATCAAAAATACCATTTTTTTTCTGAGGTAGAAAATTGGTACACTTTGGTTTCTGAAGAGTTCAATCACATTTTATATTAGAGGCACCAAACCCAGGACGTTGATTAGCAAATCATTAGAGAAGCTCAAACAGTTCGTCTTTACATAATACTGTTGATCATACTGGTTCAAAAAAATTGGTTACTCGTCTTCTTAAGATCAATACAACTTCCAAGGGCCATCAGAAGAAAGATAATTAATACCATCCTGCCTGGAAGAGATAAAAGAGCAGTTTAAAATAAATCACTCAGTAGCATGAGTGGTTAGATAAAAATGGATAAGATTCAAAATGTCTGGTATTCTGGCAAGTGCCAGCCATCTCACTGCTTTTAGTGAATACTCCAAAAAAATGCTTACAGAATTATTCAGACACCCAGATTAAACTAAAGATCTCTACAGACATCCCACAAAATGTGAAAATACTTGAGCCGATTGTCAATAAAAGACTGGACAAGCTTAGAGGTCAGGGTGGAAGAAGACTCTGCTCTCAAAAACACCACCATGGGCAGGTGTACAAAAGGGAAGTTATTTTGCCAAAATAGTAGACTTAATGTTCTGTACAAACCCAAAAGCTGAAAAGAAAATCCTCAAAGTAAGTATAAAGCAAGGTCACTGGAAGCAGTGCAGTTTGGGGGTGCTTTGCTGCTTCAGAACATGGGCCGTTTATTGCCCTTGAGAAAACCATAAATTTCAAAGCACTCCAGAAATAAGTGAGCAGAATAAAGTTGAGGAGAAAATTAATTTGAATTTGTACAGTGATACAAAATTCCAGCTCAACCATAAAAAGAACAGTTAAAAAAATGAAGGGACTAATTTGGGAAGGCTCAGGTATTTATTTGTTTTATTGAAATGGGTCTTGAAGTACATGCAAAAGAAGCCATTAGTGGCAGACCTACATTTTTAGGACCATGAAAATTGAACTGTTATGGGTATCCCTTAGTCTAGATAACCACTGTTATGTTCTTCAATGGGGTTGTTCCATGACAGAGAATCACAAATTTTATTTTTTTGATACTTTAATAACCTTTCAATTTTTATTTTATTTTGTATTGAATTAAACTGTATAATTAATAATATTGTTTTTTAAAAACCCTTTCGCATATAGTAGATACCCCAAATTTTTAAGCAATGTGGACTAAAGTCACTTCTGGGGCCCATCCAGGATTAGGGGTCCTGAAGAGTTTCATAGTAGATCTACCTCTGGGAGCCTTGAGAAATTACAGAGTTAAACCAGAGTGGAAAAGTATCTGAAGGATCCTCCCTGTTGATATAAAAAAAATGAAAGACAGGAATAAGCAATGATTCTAAAAAAGCTATTTTTTAAACGGGCCAACATGAGGTTTCGAAAGCAAATAGGTTTCATGTCACTTTTTTGTTGATTGAATAACTGCAAAGTGTAGTGATTTATGTTATTCTTTTAGGCCAGTCCAATCTATTTATATTACTGACATGACACCCATATGTTCATATCTACTCTCTATATATAAAATCCTAAGCCTAAAAGTGCAGTGATTTTGTGCAACAATTTTATGTGATGTTTTTATGTTATGCTTTAAATCGGGCTTGTTTTAAAACCTACATATATATGTTTTGTATCATTCTTTTCAGAATTTATAGGACTTTAATGTGATGTTGTTAGATTTTTCAGATTCTTATTCCATTTTTAAATTATAAAGGAAAATAACATGAACTCATGTCCTGCGAGACAAGACTTTGTGCCAAGAGATTTAACTATGCCTTTGGCCGGAAATAAAAGAAAAGAGTAGATGACAAAGACAGCTGCTGCACAGGCTTTTAAATGTTCAAATCACCGCGAAAGATGCAGATCACGTGGCACGGCAACAGCAGCAAGCCGGCAGCTGATTGAGAAAGAGGAGGTAAAAAAAAAAAACTGTATTTGTTTCCCATTGTATCAACGTTTAAGAGGGGGTTTCGGAGGAGTGACCGCTTCTCCTTAGGGTGCATTCAGCCCCAAGATTCATAACATGAGCGGCAGAGACGCAAAGTGGCTGGCACGTAGTGCAGGCAAGGGGGCTTGGCGAGTGAAGCGATCAGGGGGTAAGCCCCTTAGTATATACGTATATAAAAGTGTAAAATAATTTTGAGTGTGTGGACTGTCTAACAGATCTGAACAACACTTCATTTTCTAACTTTTGTAACATTAGTTCACTATTTTCCTAACAGTTTTATCATTAGTAAGCCATTTTTAACACTTTTCAGATTCTACTGGCATTCACCATCATACATATGACTTGTTGTGAATACAAATAACATATACATATATAGATTCAACTTAAATATGAAAAAGAAGAATCATTTTTATTACAGCTTTTCTTCAACAGACTTAAGACTCTCATATTCAGCCCCTTGATTATTTTTCCTCCAATCTTTGTAGTTATACCTAAAATCAGTGGTTCTCAAGTTCTTTCAACTTCTCCTTTTAAAGAACTCCTATGCTATTTCTTATTTTCTATATGTTTTTGGGTCAATCCAGAAATTACAAAACTGGGCTTGCTAAACGTAGCACAAATTTATTGTTGGTTTCATGGGGATAATTTAGTGTTTTTTTCTGTTTTGTGTTTGTGATTGAATCATCATCACATTGATATTCATTCCACTGTATTCTTTCTCTTAAGGATATTTAAGTTGTACTAATAACCACGCTAGTGGAGTATACCACTATAAAGTAGCTAGTGCATTTCAGCACTCTGTGTCGTCTGCTCTGTTCTGCTTATTTTGCCATTACTGCAATACCATCAATGGCACAAACTCCACAAAAAAGTGAACTGGTAGGAAAGTGATGCAGTTTAAACATCAATACAAATATATCTAAACCTCTTATCAATCTCACACTACTGTGCATTTTCTGAATGCATAATAGAAGAAGAAGAAATGGCCAGCTAAATAAACAATGGGATCAGTTAGTAGGAAAATGATTCACTGATACAGCAACTGGTTGGAACAAAAATGTGCAGCCAGATGCGATCAGCTATTTGGACAAAACTTGAGAACCGCAGCCCTAAGTCACATAATCAAACCTTTATAGGATTAAGAGGCTTATTTACTCCATCTGTGAAATGAGGCATAAATGTCACAAATCTCAAGCAACAGTCCTAGCTGTCGAGTGTAGCAGTGTGAACATCAATCAGAGAGTTTGAAAGTAGTCAGGATGCATGCCCTGTTACACTTAGCATGCTCGATTCATGTACATGTTGATGTCAGGAAATGGTTTTAACTTTTTATTAAAGTCAGTCGTCATTAATATGATGAACAGCAAAACATGAAATGATCCTTTTCTTCCTTCACAGCAGAACATTTAAAATATTTCAGGACCTACTATAAGTGATATATTAACTATTACACTCACTAGTCACTTCAAACCCACCAAGCAGGACACTGAACATTTATTATAGCATTTCTAGATTTTTTCCCCTGTTTGTAATGTGTCAACTGCACACTTACTAGTAAAAGAACTATTTTTAGAATAAAAAGCCATATTGCCAACTTGTGGTATAACACTCTTTATTCAAACAGCAATTTCGATGCAGTTTCTTCTACCTTTGAATCTCTGTGAATCATGCTAGCATTCTCTTTTTCTTATTTCATGAAAACTGTAAAAATGCCCCCACATGCCAATACTGTTTTTTCATTTCAGTCTTCACATTCATTATACAGGCTGCATATTGACATAATCTCTTTTTTGATAGTATAAATAAAGAATTTTATTTTTGAACACATTTAATGTACAGGCTTACAGCTTGAAAAAAGTGCATGGTTTGACAATGCATAATTCTAAAAAAAGGAAGCTCTGACTCCACGTCTTTGGAAGTGCTATTGAAAGAGATCAACGTGGTGTTCCCTCTATCCCTAACATGCTTGTTTTTCCATAACTGACTGCGACCTGTGCAGACAAAATTGTATTTCTGAACTGTACTCACTAGAGGCATCGATCGAGAGTCTCAGATGCATTGTGGAACTACACAAATCATATAATATACATGATGAGGAGTTCTTTCGGTTTTAAAAGGTTATTCCCAATCCATTTACAGTACCTCTCTTTGTGGTTGGGTTGCTTTCTTTAAGAAAGCAGAAAACAAGATGATCAGATCAGAATCCACGCCACACGGCTCTACTTGATCAGGCAGCACAGCAACACTTAAGGTGATTTATTAAGAAATTACATTCTTGAGTCTTTTTTTCAGAAGGAAATGTGCTCAAGCAATAAACACTAAACATTTTTTTCTTTTGAATTTTTAAACATACATTTTTCATTTTAATGAACGCTGTATTCGGACTTGTCTGTGTCTGATATTCCCTAGAGGTTTTCTTTTAAAATAATTATATTTGGATATAACTAGGGTTGAAATGAAAATACAATTATATATCTAAATTATAAAATGAATTCTAGTTTAGGGCAGCACGGTGGCGCAGTGGGTAGCGCTGCTGCCTCGCAGTTGGGAGATCTGGGGACCTGGGTTCGCTACCCGGGTCCTACCTGTGTGGAGTTTGCATGTTCTCCCCGTGTCTGCGTGGGTTTCCTCCGGGCGCTCCGGTTTCCTCCCACAGTCCAAAGACATGCAGGTTAGGTGGATTGGCGATTCTAAATTGGCCCTAGTGTGTGCTTGGTGTGTGGGTGTGTTTGTGTGTGTCCTGCGGTGGGTTGGCACCCTGCCTGGGATTGTTTCCTGCCTTGTGCCCTGTGTTGGCTGGGATTGGCTCCAGCAGACCCCCGTGACCCTGTGTTCGGATTCAGCGGGTTGGAAAATGGATGGATGGATGGATGGAATTCTAGTTTAATACACTATTTTAACAGAATGTATGTGTTGATCTTATGGTATATGATTAATAATCGGAAACTGTTCAGTAGAACCTTCTTACATGGAGACAGTAATCTACAAAATAAAGTACAGTATCATAAAATAATAATCATTCTCAAATCCAATTGAGGGGTCATGGAGGCCAGGAAAGGTTAAGGATGGAACATACCCTCGTTATGGTGCCAGTTTATCACAGAGCTCACTCACACACACCCACAGTCAGGCTGTCAAGGGGCTACTTTAGCACAGAAATTAACCTCGCATCTCTGTTTTTAACGTCACTTTGTCTTAATCCAGATCATGGGAGCACTAGGGTCAAGACACAATCCAATGCTGGATGGGGTGCCAATTCTTCACAGGGCACACATACATTCAGTCACACCAGGACCAGTTTAGAATTGCCAATTAGCTGTATGAGCAAGTTCTTCTGAAGTGGGAGGAAAGCCCGGGGAAGAACCTGGAGATAAATTCACAAAGACAAAGGGCTGATGAGTTATGATATATGGTATTTGAACCCAGCACACTGAATCCTTGAAGCAGAAACACACGCCACAGTGTAATTCTGCCATCCAAGGAGATAAAAGCAACAATACAGGTAAATTAGAATTTCTGATATACACACACATATACAAATCTGTCTCACTGCAGTTATCCCTGGTGTTTTATGATAAGCCAGGCTAACTGGAAATGAACTTGACCATTTTGAAATGACCCATGTTTATTACAATACATTTCCAGCCAGCCTAGCTCTAACAAAAATGTCTGGGCTAATGGTGAAAAGACAGATTGACCAATTTAAACAATATTAAAATTCTTAAACAAATTTAATCCAAATTAGGTTGGAAGGGGCTGGGAAACCTTTCCTTGGGCAGCACTTAGGGTAATGCAGGATCCAATCCTGGGTAGGACAGTAGCCTGTTATTTATATATATTTGAATTACTTTAAGCATGGCAAAGCAGCTATATAAATAAAATGTATTACTTTTGTAATACTGTGTTAAATATGCATGTTATATTATATATATATATATACTGTATATACTGAATATACCTGCATATAAATACAGTATGTGTGTCTTATTAATACACTTTCATCAAGATATTAATCTATGTGCTTTAATTTATTAAATACCTTTTTCATTGACAGTATTATTAGATAGATATCTATTAGACAGATACCGTATGTAAAAAATGTATTTATAATTCTAAGTTCATGCTTTACTTTAAAGGTTTGTTAATGCAAACCAAATAAATAACTATCAAATAGTGGACAAACCAAGATGTGAAATAACTCCTTGTTTTGTATTTGGTATTTATCTATTAAACTTAATTACAGTAGACCAATATGATCATGAAAAATGTACAGTTATTTTTAACTATTACTGTGATTGTTAATTGACCCTTTTGGTCTATTAACAGAACTGATAAGCCCTTAAAGTACTAAATTATAAGTATATGTAAGTTATTTGTTTAACATTTGTACAGAATTTCTTACTAAATCGGTTCATTGTTATTGCTTCGAAGATTGTCTGAATTTCCCTATTTCCTATTCATTAATTTTTTGCCTCTGCTAATTCTCCATGCTTGTTCAGTTGCCATATGATTTATTCTACAAGTGATCTTATCAATCAAATTCCAAAAATGCAGTCTCATTTTTTTATGCCTGCCAGTGTTGTTATAATGAATTTCTAAAGCTCTTATAAGGTCAGGATTTCCCTTGGTTCCATTATACTTTTATCACAAAATGTTCAGTCTGAAAAAAGCAGAAGCAGTATGGTCACCATGAGTAAGGGAGAGAGCTTAGGTTTCAAAGTGCTAAATAATGAGCCAGAGAAAATACTGTTATATTTTATACATATACGTATATATATATATATATATATATATATATATATATATATATATATATATATATATATAAATATGTGTGTGTGAGTGTGTATGTATTATGTATATATACATGTATATGCATATGTATGTGTATACATATACACACATACATACATTCATACTGTACATAATGTGTATATACTGTACATTACGTCTATCATGACTTGAAAGAAACTGACATTTAAGAACACTTCCTTGTAAAAATTATCTCCATGTTATAACATGTCAATACTTCCAGCCTTCTTGAGAACAGTACATCATTTATGGCTCTTTGGGTGCTTTCAGTCAGTTTCATTAATTTTATGATAGACCTCACGTATACATACTGTATATAACATAACATTCCCAAACCTGCTTAATCTAATTCAGGATTGCAGAAGGCCAATGTCAATCCCAGCTGCATTGGGTGCATGTCAGACAGCAGTTCATAGCAGAACTATACTGTATACACCCATATATTCACACACACCCACACAAACACACACACACACACTTATATATTTGTATTCAGTACTGTGGTTCACTATTGTTCATCTATTAAAAAAATAGTATAAAAATAATTCTAGTGTAATTGTGAATGCTCCCTTTCAAAATGGAAAATTATTTATTGAGCTCAAAAATGCATACTTTCCTTATTGAATAACTGAATAACATATTATGGCTCCAATGCATTTTTTTGTGGATGTGAAATACTAGACTTGTCCTAACCAAATAAAAAGTTGCACTTCCAGAAGAGCTATGTTAATTACACAGTAATTAAGTCATTGCATGCAAGAACTAGAACACTGATTAGAAAGTGCAACTACATCATGCGATTGCAAGTCCGCCTGTTAATCTAATGTAATTCCTGGGAAAAAATACTTGATTGTGAAGTGGCAAGTCACAGTAAGGTTGGTTCAGAGGCATCACAGGCTTATATGTGTTGACATGTTGTATGAAGGACAGTTTGTATATTATCAACTAAGAGAAAGGACAAGTCCGGTAAACTTGCTGCTTGACAATATCCTGAACTTGAAAATTCCTCTGCTTTCAAACCACATTGAGTAAACCTGACATGAAAACAAATGTATGCCCTGAGAGTCATAAAGTGCTTTAAGTAAGAACTTAGAAGGACACAAACTAAGCATGAATGAACCTACTTTGCAGTACCGTTGTTCAATGCATTTGCGTTGTATAGAGTGTCTGTCTCTTGAATGCTTGAAGGGTCAGTGCAATCTTGGTCACTGGACATACTGCTTATTGATGAGAGACTAGCAATGAAGGAATTCATCCTTTGGGCATACAGATCCCGGACATTAAAATATGGAAGACTGGGCACCTGATCCTTACTCTCTCCATTGCATTGGTCGACGTCCACTAATTTCTGCCTCTGGTAGTACTTTGAAAATTTATTGAAAATGATGGTGATTGGCAAAGCAACTACCAGTATTCCACAAATAATGCATAAACTGCCAATCAGCTTCCCTGCTAAAGACACTGGATATGTATCACCATAACCAACTGTGGTCATACTAATTGTTGCCCACCACCAGCCCACAGGAATGTTGTGCAGTGCAGATTCATCTTCATCTTTTTCCACGGAGTAGACAAGCACAGAAAAGATTGAAATCCCAACTGCCAAGAACAAAAGCAACAGTCCAACCTCATGGTAGCTGTGTCTTAGTGTGGCCCCAAGTGATCGAAGCCCTACTGAATGTCGAGCAAGCTTAAGGATTCGAAAAATTCTCATGAGGCGCAATATTTGAACCACCTTCCCAACGTTTTCCAAATCCTCACTCTCTTCGTCTACTTTGTCAACTGCAAGGGTGGCATAGAAAGGAATAATAGACACAAAGTCTATGGTGTTTAAAGGATTAGTAAAAAACTTTCGAAGACAAGGAGCAACAGTCAAGCGGACCACAAATTCAGCGGAAAACCAGATGATGCATACAATCTCTAGCACAACCAAGATGGGATCCTCAATTTCGTTATCATTGGCGTCAAAAACTTGGAATTCAGGCATGCTATGTACACACATGGCGGCAATAGATGTGAGCACCACACTCAAGGAAGCAATGGCAAAAAGTTTAGCAGGCAAAGAATAGCCAGGGTACTCAATTCTAAGCCACACATTCTTTCTAATATTAGAGCACCAGGCACCTTCAAATTTCTCCATTTCTTTGTCCAATGCCGACAGTTCTTCAAAAGAAGAATCGTAGCTCTGCTGTTCATCACTTTTTTGATCCCAATCTTTGTTTGAGACATCCTCTTTGCGTTCCTGATATCTGTTGCTGCAACAGGAATCCAAAGAAAGCATGTTGATCCCCCAGTATTCAATTTCCTGGCTAAAGGAAAACACACACAGCTCTTCCATTACATGAAGCCTTCCAGTGTAGTAAAAGTTCAGGACATATCTAAATAAGCAAGGACTCCTGTCAAAATAATACTCTTTATCCACCACACTGTAATCATCACACAGCTCCAAAATGGCCTCTTCCGATTTGCAGTTCAAAAGTCTACCCAGTCGGGTCTGAGGGAACTTCAGCAGGGTACTCTGGTTGATTTTCTTCTTGAAACCTCCAACATTCAAGTTAATGACCTCCTCCTCTGTCCCACTTCTATGGAGGATCTGTCCGTACACCATTGTTATGCCTGGGCATGAAACAATTTTATAGGCTTGCAAAGTTAAGGCTTCATTTCCTACAAAAAATAAAGAGCAGAAATAAAATTTTTAGAGACACAGCAAATTATATCACACTTATATTTGAATGTCAGATGATTAATCATAATTTGTTTCTCTAATTCCAAAACAAATTTGCCCACTTTCTGAATTATTTATACACTGTCCAGTATAAATATTTAATCCCAAATTGAAGCAGTACTATCAGAGACTGATTTTAAGTAGTGGCAGGAACAATTAAGTATTTAAAAAAATTTAAAAAAAAAAACAGAATAGGCTGACTTTATCTCATCTCATCTCATTCTGAAACCTGCTTATATAACGGTCATGGTGGGGCTGGCGCCTATCCTGCAGGCAGCACTGGGCATGAGGTAAAACAGTTCTGGAGAGCACACCAGTCCATCTTGAAGTCCACTTACACATGCACATCCACACTCACATACAACTAACCTGCACATCTTTTGGAATCTGTACTCTTAAAATTAATGGTTCTGTAATGGCACTTTAATGGGTTGTGCAGTTCCTTGTAGAACCTTTGCAAGACAAAGAATCAATTCTTTTTGTGAATGGTTCTTTGCATATTATATTAGCTGTTAGGGTTTGGTAAAGATTCATAATAAGTGGATAAAACACAAATCTTTCATGTATAGTAAAATATCTAGAAGGATAATAGAGTTAAACAAAACACCTGAAGTTAGCCTGTGTTATTGCATGCAGCAAGCGTCCTTTTAAAATCAGGAACCCATTGGTATTTTATAAATCTGCTATTATCATTCATGATTATTTATGGAGCCCAATACTGATATAAATAAATGCAGGTTCTAGGTCCTTCATGCAGATGTTTCTTCAGGGAACCAAAATGGTTCCCCTATGGCATTGCTCTGAAGAACCACTCCGTTATTTTTAAGAGATATGAGAGGAAAACCTACACACTCAAGGGTAAAACATGTAAACTCCACATGGACAGCATTTGAGAAATAAAAATAATAAATAGGGAGGAGAAATTGATTCTTTAACTAACATAAAACATGTGAAACTAGCTACTAAACTAGCTAAAACTAAAATATTCTTTTTAATGTTGCTTTGGAACTTTTGTATTGCAGTTTACTGTTTGGCAGGTTTTTTTTTGCAACATTAGATTTTCAGCTGATTAAGTTTAAAATGATCTGGAATATGAAGCTCGGACAACAAAATGCAATATAGAAATAAATTAAGCACTCTTGCAGCCATTCATAACTTTGTTTTTCAAATTTATGCTGTCATGCTTAAATGTCTTCCATGGACTGCATGCTTTACAAATCATAATTGTCAGATTTACTGTTAACGCATGCTTAATTAAATGTGTTTTTTTGTGTAAGTGTTACGTTTGAGCATATGATATCATAAAACATTTTGCTTTAAGATGGACAGTCGTCCCGTACTGAGCTTGTCTTCCTATTTTGCTCTCAGTGCCTCTGTGGTAGCATCCAGCGACAGAGTATTGGAATAGGTACTGGCAAATTAATAAAGAAATGTCAGGTAAATTAGCCCTATGTAAAACACCCAGTGAGTGTTTATATATGACACAATTCAAATGGCCGTTTTGTATAACGGTACTTTCACTTTGACAGCTACTAAATCATTCATGTCCCCCGGCTTCGTAAACGTGCATTTAAGGGTGCCGGACTCTGGTTAAAAAGAAAAAAAGACAAGAAAAGAAAGTAAAGAAAGAAAGTGTAACAAAACATTTGAAAGCTGATCGCTATTAAGGTCTCGTTCTCTCATCCTTAAGGTTCGGTTTAAGATTTTCCGGTTTCTTTTCCTTGCACTAAATTTGAGTAAGCGATGCTAAACAAAATAGCGAATGGAAGAATACGAACAGATTTTAAACCATTAAAATGATGAAAACATGACCGAAGTTTTCATAACAAGTGCAATTTAAGTTAATTGTACACATCACGCTAGGCTGGATTTTGTTTTTTTTTTGTAATACAAATAATACAACTAAGTAAGCTGCCTAAAGTAAACGATCTCTTGTACCATTCTAAGCATAAATGTTAATATCTTTATGTATAAAGAATACGTTTAAAAAACTTCCTGCTTTTTACTTCTTCGCCGCAATTATCACGACACGTTTACAAGTTTCACAAAAAATGTAAACATTTCCGTACTAGCATCATGAAGTATACTTTTACTCTTAATTATTTACTCTAATATTAAATAAGGCAATATATAAAGTGATGTGCTTACCCTCGTCCCAGTGCCCGTGTGACGGACAACGAGCGCAGCTCCGACTGCCTGCCTGCCTTCAGCCCGCACGCTTTCTCGCCCCTCTGCCGCTGCTGTCCGGAGAGGATGCCTAGCGTGCTCCAGCTCTCTTCCCATCCATTGGTCTATGTTCCTCCCCCCTATCCACCACCCTTTCTTCTCCGCACTTGAGAAAGCGACATGTTTCAGTGCCATTGGATAGCCCACGAAACGTAATTATTTATTTGATTACAATAATGAATGGTTGCATCTTTGGGTTTAAACGTGCGCGAGTCCGCATCATGACTGACTTCAAACTACTGAAAAGAGACCTTCAGAAAATGTAAGACTGCTTACAGTGGAAAACAACTTTAGTGTTGGGATCCGCTGCAACAAATGGATCTATTTAAAGCAATGTCTTCTGTGTGTGCGAGTGCTCTTTGCTATAAATCTTGTAAATGTGCACCGACTAACGGTCCTCTTAGCTAATAACGTAGGACTTTGGAATCTCGACACTATCAGAGCACTTATCTGGTAAACATTTAATGCAAAATACTATGATGTGTTTTAAGTATATGAATATTTTAAAAAAGAAAAGCTTGTGCAGAATTTAAAAACATGAAGAGCAAATTTCAGTAATCCTGAAATATGCAATATGAGAATATTTGGTATTATGCAAACATTGAAACGTCTCAGTCTTTCTGTGCAAGCATTCTAGCCTTGAGAAATGAAAACAGATCTGGAAAGGGGTAGGAAAAGGCTGACCCTTGGACAGTGCAGGAATGTGATGGTGATGAGCAATCTGCTCAAGGTAAGTGAAGATGGTGAGTATCTATGAAGTGATTTATATATGTGGCAGTGTGTGACAGGTCAGTGTTATTCAGTTGAAGGTATGAGAGCAAAGTGAAATCAGTTCACAGCTTCACATTCAACCTTTGTGATCCTGCAAGAAAAGACATTCTGTAGTAAGGAGTTGTCATCCGTGTCACAGCTTGACTGTTATTATCAATATTGTAATTGCATATTTGGCAGGTGTTACCCAAGATGAGAATATGTTACCATTGTTGACATGTACTTCCTACTGGAGCAGAGGAACCTACTTAAAATTAAATACAGAGTCAGAGGTGCAGGGATTGAACCACCAGCCTTGCAATTAAAGTATAGCCATCCTTTCTGCTTAGTATTAGTTAGGAAGTGACAGCGGCATTCACTAAAAGGAATCAAGAATGGGGGAAATAAAATATTAAAACCATTTGTGCGTGTTTAACAAAGAATTGAAAAGGATCACTGTCTAAGTCTAAAGTATGTTATGTACAATAGTAGTTACTCTGAACCACAAAACTACTTGGTCCAAACCACACTTTTTTCTCACCATGTCATTACTTTTAAATATCTTAGTATTCAGTACAAAAACTCTTCCCATATTCCAACATTCCAATGGTCATCGAGGGAAGAGTACATAAGAACATATGAACTTAGATAAATAAGAGGAGACCATTCAGTCCATCAAGCTTGTTTGTTTAGGTAATTGCTAAGCTGTCCTGTTATGTTATCCAGATACTTCTTAAAGATTGCCAAGGTTTCTACTTCAACCATATGGCTTGGTAGGTCCATGCCAGATTTCCACAACTCTGTGTAAAGAAGAGCTTTCTGGTGTTAGTTTTAAAATTATTATTTTTTCTTTGAGATGATGAGAAGGTTCTCATGTATGTCTTAGTTTAGTTAATGGAAGGAAGACATGGTGATGAAATAGTAGGTGCTGTTACCTCACAGCGCCACGGTCTTGAGTATGAATCCTGTGTTGGGCATTATGTTTATAGAATATATACATTCTCTGCATGTCAACTTTGGTTTATCACCCATATCCGAAAGGTGTACTGCTTAGGTTGATTATTAACTCTAAGTTGGCCATCATGTGAGTTAGTGTGAACATGTGCAATGGAGGGACACCTTGCCAGTGTTGGTTCCTATATTGCACACAGTGTTTCCAGCTGAGGCAATTTGTCCTCACAGTGCAGAGTTAAATGAGGTGATTAGAAAACTGAATGATCAATGGATAGTTTAAGGAAATTGTTTGACATTTGTCTTTAAACCATAAAGAAAGATAGGCAACTACTGGCTTAAAATCCCCTTTGAACCTGAACTAAATAATAGTGCTTTTTGTATTTAAATGAAAGTGTGGATTTAGATTGCAATGCTGCTGTCTATAAAAATGAAATCACCAAGCTTCAGAAATAAAATTCCCAGTCCAAAAAAGAGAGAAGTGTCTTATTTGATTCATCCATCCATCCATTTTCCAACCCACTGAATCCGAACACAGGGGTCTGCTGGAGCCAATCCCAGCCAACACAGGGCACAAGGCAGGAACCAATCCTGGGCGGGGTACCAACCCACTGCAGGACACACACAAACACACCCACACACCAAGGCCAATTTAGAATCGCCAATCCGCCTAACCTGCATGTCTTTGGAAGTAAACCAGAGCGCCCGGAGGAAACCCACGCACACACGGGGAGAACATGCAAACTCCACGCAAGGAAGACCAGGGAAGTGAACCCAGGTCTCCTAACTGCGAGCCAGCAGCACTACCATTGCGCCACCATGCTGCCCCTTATTGGATTCTGCAAGTCCTAAAATATGTTTGAATGGTTGAAGTCATGCCCACATAAACAAGGTCAAATTCAGAATCAGCCTTTTATATGTTCTAGGCATATCACCAAAGTCAGAATGCCAGCACCATCCAAAGGTTATTTTATAAAAACGAAGGTACAGAAAGCAACATACGTCATGCTACATCATGTGACACACAAACACAGAAGATCACAGTCTACAATAAGTAATCAATACCAACAAGACAATGAAAAAAAAAGATCTAAATTGTGGATGACATAGGAAGAGAAGATTTAAAATGCAGAGGAGTAAAGGAGAACATTAGAAACAATGGAGAATCACTGGGAAAACTTTGGCAGAGAGACCCAGTCTCTCAAACAATGAGGCCAGAAATCTGAAATTGGGTGGGTTTTGATAAAATAGGGTGTATCATGGTATCATATACTGAATTCTAAAAAAGTAAATTACTTCCACTACCTGGATGAAAACTATCAGCACTTTTCATTCTTTGTGGTGTGAAGAAACTATCTCAGTTTGGGTTGTGGAGGCAGCTTATCCAGTAACAATAAATCATCAGGAAGGCTAGGACTTTTTTAACAAAAGGAGTTGAGCATCCCAAGGCCTATACTGGTGATTTCAGTTTCTTCTCATTATGCTTGTATCATTATGGAACAGTGAAGCATGGGTCTCCTCGTGCTCTACCATTGATTCTTACAGGGCTCTACTTGGCCATTACAGCATCTAGGTGTAGACATATTCAGCTAGCTAGTAGCCTAACCAATCATTGCAGAGTATTTTCCTTAAATTATGACTTTTTAAAACCTCAATAACCAGTAGAACATATTGAATTACTCATTTTTATGTTATGTTCAACAATGGTTCAATACAATTAATTAAAAAGAATTTGTATTTGGGGTGACCAAGGTTTTGTTTTGTTCAGTACTATTCTGCCTGAATGAAAATAACAGAAAGGAAAATTGAAAGTCAAAACTCAGAAGATGTTACAGAAAGGTACAGAAAATAGGACTTAAGAAACCATTACCAAAAATTCAAATCAAATGTATAGTCTTTAAAAACATGCAAAATCCTATTTCCTGAAAGTCTTTAGAATAGTAACACATATGAAGGTCTTTTAATACAAAATCCATAATCATAGACCAAGGGTATCTAGAACCATCTTACATTTTCTGTGGGTGATGACATCATGAGGCAAAAGAGTGGGACCACATGATCGAAAATGGCCAATCAAGCTACAACCAAGATGGGCACCAAATCAAAAATGCCCTCATTAAACCGATGTTGAAAGTGAAGAGAAATATCAATAAGCTTTTGTGACACCTTGGAAATGATATCATATCTCAAAACAAGAATAAAAATGAAGTCTTCATAGTTTTATACCCAAGAATCTTAACAAGTACAACTACATTACATTCACTCTGACCTACATTAAATTTCTGGCCTGGGTACAGTCATTGTAAAACAAGTGTATTCTTCTCTTACTTCAAGGGTCCTCAGGTTCATTTCTGGAGAGCAAGATAGACTTCAACTTTTTGTTCCGTCCCAGCTCCTTACTTAGAGGCCAATTATTTCTGACGAAGCAATTATTGTTCAAGCATTGTTTTCATGTTTCATTTTAGTTAATTTGCTTTTTAAAATTCCAAATCCGTAATTGCTGTTTTTAGTTTGACACAACAAAGGAACTGGAAGCTCACAATCTAACTTGGTCCCATTTACTCCTATGTGGTAAGTATGCCATATCAGTTTTAGTCAAATATTTGGGACAAATACAAGATAAAAAGTGAAGGACTGAGAATTTGCTCCAGCCCACAGGTCATTTTTATGATACATTGTGAAAGTAAAATCTACAATGAAAGAACAGCTTGAAGTGGCAAAATGAAAACTCTAAGAAGCCACAAATTATTAAGCTTTGTTAACAGGAATTATTGGTTTCTAATTAAGCAATTGAGTTGAAACCAAAATCTGCAGCCACTACAGCCTTCCAGGACCAGTCTCGAGGATCCCTGACCTACCACCATGAGGTTTCTCCTCACATTCCAAAAATGAACATTTTAAGTTATTTAATGGTTCTAGATTGATCAGATCAGAGCAATAATATGTGAGTTCTGTCATAGGAAGTGCAATATTGAGAAATGACATTGCATAAAGAAATTATATATGTAAACTATCATAGTGTAAGAGCTGTATCTAAAGGTTTTCATAAGTAATGAATATCACATACAGTGCCCATTCTAATCAGCAATGCAAGACCTGAGAAATATAAATCTGTTTTAAACAGTGGAAAGTCAAATATGGCTTGGAGTATTTATATCTGCTGATTTACATGACAAGATCTTAAACCTCTCAATATATTCATTCCTTGAAAGCCACCTGTTTGTTGAGGAGCTGTAGGAGGCACTCCTACTTCTACTGTGCCCTTGCTAAACTTTTGGTCATAATTCTGTAAAAAATGAAATCTAAAGCTCATGGGCAATGTTACTTAAATGCCAGATTGAAATATCTGTATAAGGCAGATTTTAATATATTTAGATCGATTTCAGATGCAGTGCTTTAAGTGGAAACAAGTAATTGCCAGTATTCTCTGTTTTTGTTAGCTTCCTGTTCCTCCTTGTGATATAGTGTCCCCCTTGGGGGTACGAGTGAGCTTCAAGCGCTATTCAGACATCAAGGATGGCTTCAGTTAAAACCTGAAAAGGTTATTGTTTTCATTACTGCTCACATCATTTTTCTATGCTTGTAACAAAGCATTTCCATTGTAAAACATTAAAATTACTAATACATTGACATAACATGATTATCACTGAAAGAAAGGTCATCATTCATGGGAGTGCTCAGTGTCTTTCACTGCATTGGGACATTCAGGATTATATCTAATTATAGTGTTCAGTTTTGAATCAGGTATTTTATAACTTAGCTCCTCTGCTGTAGACTTTTGAATCTACAGTTTAGTGAAAACAGAAACAAAAACGAAAGGTCGGGGCACCGAATGGTGATCCCTGTATATTGTTGTACAGAAAAACCAGGTAAGTCGCAAAAAAAAAAAAAAACATCCTTACAGGTGTGAGACTCTGACCAGACTGGGGAGAGATGGCAGTGGTGTTGGTTATGAAGTTGATGAGGCAGAAGGGGAGGGTTCAGGTGCCCCAAACCTGGAAGTGACAGCATAAGCCAATGATTCTCCAGATCTGCAGAGGAGAGACATCAGGAGGCAGCACCAGCCCCCAGCTCGTGGTGGAATTGCAAGTTAACAAGGCCTTGAAATTGTCTCCTAGGCACGCGTTTGTGACCACGCGCTTATCCTCCTCCCAATTTCTTATACACGGTAGAGTGAGAATGTGCTCAATTATGCTGTGTCATTCCATTTCAAAATGTAAGACACTTACAGTAATGTTTTACCAAAAATAATTAAAAGAAAACCAACCGCAGACTACTTTAGATGTGTTTTATTAAGCAATGGTGTGCATTTTAGAGATTCTAACCCTAGAGAATGCCACTGAGGACAAGCCCTATAAAAGTTAAACCAATTGTTTAAGGACAGGAGTTTGTCTCTGTTCCCCCAAAAAAAAATCTGGGGGAGAAGGTATTCACATATGAGGCAGCATAACCCTACTTTATGAACATAACATTGTTTTAGACGGGCGTCACGTGTGATGATTTTTGTTTAAGGAATTGCCAGGAACCTTTACACAGCACACAAAACTGAAAAAAGAATTAACCTTTAAGTAACTATGAATAAAGTCTGTTTTTAAAAAGTACATGAGTACCATTTGTTAACACTTCATCATGAGGGGATTTCCCACTCTACAAATATTAAAAGAATGAATGTCTAGTAAAATATCTAAAGATAGTTCCAAGATGGAGTACCATACTACGGACAATGTTACTCGTTTCTGTTTTACATTTTAAAAAATTCTGATTGATTTATAGTTCTGTTTAAAAAAGACTGACTGGAAAGGGTGCAATTGTTATCATTATCATTTTTGCACCCACATACTCCATATATGAAAAGAACACACAGGATATTATATTACTCAGTTCTTAAGATATTGCTTTGAAAATGAGCAAACTATGATTTTCAGTAAATTGTACAATTGGTATAAAACAACTTCAACTTGCCTAAAACTCTTTTTTTCTGAACCTTAATGCTATTTTCATAGAAAGTAAATATTCACTTAAGCTTGTTGCTGTATGGTCCAAGATAAAACATAGCATGGTTTGTGTGAATTCAAAGCAGATTCATTATGGATACTTGTTGAACATTTGTACTTGAACCCATTTTTTGTACATGATTCACTGATCTACTGAAAAAAGAAATTATAAGTAAGCTGCATGTTGAGAGAAATTCACTAATAATTTACCCCAGCTCTCCTTTCATCATGGTAGTGTTGTCCTACCACCAGTCACAAGGTATTTCTCCTAGTTCTCATTTACCCCACACACCACTCTCACCCCACCCTCTTTTATTATTGGATATAAAGGTTGTGTGGCAACTTATACAAGAACAAGGTATCAATTTTACCATTATCTGTGTTTGCATTTTTTATAAAACACAAAAAAGCCTTAAATATGTAATGTTCCAAATAGCATTCAAGCTAACATGCTTGTGGTGAGTAGGTGTATACAGATAGGCACTAGATGGCACTGTAGGCTCGAATAATATTATTCACAAAATAATCAAAAAGTTGCAATGTACAGCAAGATACAGGTATCACAGCATTCATTTTATAAGTACACCTGTATGGTAATAAACATTGTCATGGATTAATAAATGGTTTATTCTATTTACAAAGGAAATCATTGAGCATCTTTTCATAAGAACACGGTGTATTTTCCACTACATCAGTAAAATTGCAGTAAGATTGTAGAACAGTGGATTAATATATACATACTGTGTATGTATATATATATATATATATATATATATATATATATATATATATATATATATATATATACATATATACAGCATACATATACTGTATATAAATATAGTGTCATGGTTTGTAGTACTAACTGTGGATCATGACCCGGACACAGACAGGCAGACACGTTTGAATCACCCCACACACGTTTACTAAAGTGCTCCATTATTTACAAAAGTGGCACAGTCCCCAAAAGTCCCCGAAGTCCTGGCCAACACTTACAATGCCTTCTCTTCTGGCCGCCTCCTTGCCTCCTCCAGAGACCTTGTCCTTCTTCCACCCGACTCTATGAAGGGAGGCAGCCCCTTTTATATGCGCCTGGATGTGCTCCAGGTGCTTCCCGGCATTCTTTCTCCGGCACTCCCCTGTGTGGCGGAAGTGCTGGCTGCATACCCGGAAGCACTCCGGGTGTTCCTGCTTCTCTTCCCCCCAGCACTTCCGGATATGGTCGAAGTGCTGAGGTCCAGGTCTCCCAAGGCATCGGGGCACCCCCTGCTGGTGACCACGGGCCCCTGCAGGGTTGAGCTTCAAAGCTCTGCACCCGTGGTTCCCATAGCAACCAGGGTGGTCGCCCCCACATGGTCTGAGGCGGGCGTAAGTCCTCTTCCGGTCCACCGGGGCGTCCTGGCCGGGTCGCCCTCCCAGCCACCTGTGACATAACACATGAACTCCGTACAGCTAATAAAACAGATGTCACCTTTTCCTGGAGTTATGGTAATGTCTGCAACAAGACATACACAAATATCAGCAATGTTCTTTCTTTACTAACTCCAAAACGCTTCTGAACATTTTTTGTTGCATTGTTTGTTTTTACCTTTCTTGCCTTCTTCCCTTTTCCATAGCAAGTGCACGTTGGGGGAATTTATGGAATTATACCACTGCAGTATTGCGCTACAATGCAATACTCCTCCATTTAAACACTGGTTGTTCCTCTTCTGCTGTTGTATAAGGAAAAAAACAAAAAAGTGGATGACCAAACATGCTAGACCTTGTCTGCTAATCCACCTGTGACAGCACAATGGGCAATGGATAATCAGTTTTCCGCTATATGAAGACTTTGTTTTCTCCTATTCCATTAAAGTGTCTCATATAAAACTGAATTTCAATGTTCAGTCCAGGCAATTTAAACATTATTAAAAGATACTAGAAAGCTGTAGGATACTAATATCCCAGAAATACAATAGTGATGAAATTTATGTTGGCACAATATGTAGTACTGTCACTGTAAATCAGCTAAGTCTTTCATTGTGGTCACCTTCAAGGGAGTTCTTGTACTCTCAAAAGAAATACACTATAGAGGGAGCCATGGACTGGGTGATAAAACTGAAGATTCCAACTATGCTTAGGCAGATTCAGAAACATAAAAAGTATGGACTCACGTTTGTATAACTATTTATTTTAAACAGATAAGTTACAAAGGCTAAAGATCATTCTACCTATGGAGCGGGAGGCCTCTTCCTACTTGACGGTCAATCCACACCTGAATTATAATATTTTATATAGTCCTTTAAGGGCAAAATGTTCATTGCTTCTTTAATTTGTATACTGTTAAAATTAATTTTGCAGTGACATCGACTAATCAGCTGTTAACTGAATATATTCAGCACTTTGTGCCAAGAGTACCTGGTATGAATTGCTAGAAAATTCTAAAACAGGCCACTTACTATTTTGCAGGAAGCAGCTGTCTCATTCTTCAACTACGTCTTACTGTACTAAGCCTACAGGTGTACTACTTATTCTTTATAAAGTCATGACAATGTGTCTCTCTGGTACATAAAAAAAGACTTCACTCCCTGCGTAGCAACATACCTCTCACTGTTAAACATTGCTGCCATCTGCTGTATGATTCCTATCCTGCATTAAAGGTTAAAAGCTGTGTAAAATACTGTATTTTAAGGCTACCTTTTAGTGAAGAGGAAGAATGGTTAGGACTGAAGCCTAACATATCCCAGCTTCCCAAAATGTGCACACAGTGTGTGTTCTTCTGTCCACTTGTGTTTGGGTATGTAAGGGAAAACACACATAGAGTAGGACCTTAAACTCTACATTATCTATTAGCCATTGTATGGCTTCTACGACACACACTCACACACACGCACATTCTATCCTCGTCTAGGGGATTTTCTGCCTTACATCCTATGCTGCACTATCCAATGTTTTATTGGATTAAGTGGATTTGAAAATTCATTCACTTTGCAATATTCAGCTGTGTGATATGCAAACTGAAGCTAATCTTATATTTGGTTATAGGCATCACTGCTCTACCAATTTTAAGTTAGCAAACATATATATATTGTAATAATGACAAAAGACAAGCATAAAGGTTTGGGGTGTTTAGCCCCATATACTGCAACAAATAAGGTCAAAATGCTCAAGAAAATCATCAAACATTTAGGGATGGGTAGACGGACAACTTATAGGGTCGAACCGGAAATTAAACAGTAGGATGCTGGGAAAAACGTGGTGTTGGATAGGAGGTTGACATCATCAAATGGGGACCAGAGGGTAGAAAAGGACCTGGAAGTGTTACTGATCCTTTAGTCGTCCGGGTAATATTATGGTGAAGGTGATTCGTTGTTTCTACGGAAATAAGAAGAGAGAGGTTAGTACGCTGCTGTTGTTCATGGCACGGCTTGTCTCAGTGCGTGTTGGGTCCTTAAGCTGCTCCCTGTGCGCTCGTTTCTGACAATATATATATACTGTAAAGTAATTGTCAATTTTGTTTTGCATAAACTCAAAAAGACCTTGAAGGGAGGGAGGACGGACATTTTATGCTGGTGGACAGGAAATTAACGTGATGAATGCTGGGAAGAGTTGTGGTGGATTCTGGGAGCATGATGTCATCATGGGTCAGCAGGGGGAAGGAACGAACCCGGAAGTGTGCGCTTTCTAGAGCCGTCCGGGCGCTCTTTACTGTTGCGCCGTCTCTGCCTTTCTAAGAAAGTAAAGAGAGAAAGATTAGTACACTGCCATTGTCCCCCCGCGGGGTATTTTACGCAGCAAACTGAGTCGGTTGACTGTTCCCCAAGTGCTTGTGCGTGACAGGACTCCCCCGTTAGCCCAGACGCATCAGGTCGGGCGACCCAAACCGAGAGGTCGTGTACCCAGGAGAGAGCATCAACGTTGGCTTGCAGGGAGCCTCGGCAATAAACAACAGCAAACTTAAATGGCTGCAGGTCCAAAAACCACCTGGTGACTCGAGGATTCGAATCCCGATGAAGGGCCATCCACTGGAGGGCGGCATGGCCCGTCACTAAGGTGAACTCTCGGCCTAACAGGTAGTGCCGCAGGTGGTTTACTGCCCATTTGATGGCCAAGGTTTCCCGCTCCACCGCTGCATACCTTGTCTCCCGGTCCAGCAGTTTTCCGGCTCAGGTATTTCACGGGATGCTCGACACCATTGATGCTTTGGCTCAGCATGGCACCTAAATCTGTGTCTGAAGCATCAGTCTGGAGAATAAAAGGTAACGAGAAGTTAGGAGTTCTTAATATAGGTGCTGAGGTAAGGGCCCGTTTCAAGTCACTGAATGCTCGTTCCATTTCCTCGGTCCACACCACATGTAAAGGGGCCCTTTTCTTTGTTAAGTTCGTCAAGGGTGCTGCTCTCTCGGAGAAGCGGGGCACAAACCGGCGGTAGTACCCAGCTAGTACCCAGCTAGTCCTAAGAAGGCTTGCACCTTTTTCTTGACCATCAGACGAGGCCATTCACTTTGGTACACTGTGGTTTCACTAGTCCCCCTCCTACTAGGTTGCCCAAATATCGGGTTTCGCTCATCCCAAAGTAACACTTGCGGGGGTTGATGCGAAGCCCGGCCTTCGCTAGCATCAGGAGAACAGTGTAAACCTGCACTACATGTTCCTCCCAGGTGCCGGAATAGATGACTATGTCATCCAGGTAGGCGGCACAACAGGACTGGTGGGGCCGTAGCACTCGATCCACCAGACATTGAAAGGTCGCTGGCGTCCCGTGCAGTCCAAATGGGAGTACCTTATAATGCCAGTGACTGCTAGGGGTGCTAAAAACAGTCTTCTCTTTCGCGGATGCCGTTAAGGGAATTTGCCAATACCCCTTCGTCATGTCAAGAGTAGTCAGATACCGGGCCGTCCCCAGCCTCTCCATGAGCTCATCCACCCGGGGCATGGGATATGCGTTGAACTTCGAGACCTGATTAAGGCGTCTGAAGTCATTGCAAAATCTCCACGACCCGTCCGGTTTGGATACGAGGGCGATAGGACTGGACCAGGGGCTATGGCTCTCCTCGATGATGTCCATGTCTAACATACGTTGAACCTCTAGCTCCAATTCAGCACGTTTTGCCTCAGGGAGGCGGTAGGATCATTCCCTGACAACCACACCCGGGTCTGTCACAATGTCGTGCTGAATCAATGAGGTCCGGCCAGGTGCCTCAATGACCACCTCTGGGACGGACAGGATTGCTCTTTCGAGCTCTTGTCTTTGGTGGGACAACAAATTGGTGCCAAAGTTAAGGGGTGTTTTTTCTGAGAAAAGGGAGAGAGCAGGGCCGGGAGGAGGTTCATTTTCCCTGTCTCTCCACGGCTTCAGCAGGTTGATGTGGTATACTCTCTCACTCGGTCGACGATTTGGCTGACTCACCAAATAATCAATGAGTCCTTGTCTCTCTTTAACTTTGTACGGGCCCTGCCAATTAGACAACAGTTTAGAATGTGAGGTGGGCACGAGTACCATTACACGATCACCTGGCTGAAATTCGCGTAAGGAGGCATTCTGGTTATAATTCCGGACCTGCGCTGCTTGAGCCCTAGACATGTGGTCTTTAAGTAAGGGTCTGATTTTTTCCAATCTATCACATAACTGCATGATATACTCCAGTAGGTTGGTGGAGGGAAGTGTCTCCCCTTCCCAGCCTTCTTTTAATACATCAAATAGGCCCCGGGGTTGTCGTCCGTATAATAACTCAAATGGGGAAAACCCTGTGGAGACCTGCGGCACTTCCCTATAAGCGAAAAGCACCAGTGGTAAAAGTTGGTCCCAGTTCCTACCGTCCGCTCTGACTACCTTGCAGAGCATCTGCTTCAGTGTTTGGTTGAAGTGTTCTACCAGTCCATCCATCTGGGGATGATAGACGGATGCCTTAAGATGCTTAATCCGGAGTAGTTTGGCAACATCCCTGAATGTATCCGAGGTAAAGGGTGTACCCTGATCTGTTAGGATTTCTTTGGGTATGCCCACCCCGGAAAACAGCCCTACTAATTCCCGTGTGATGTTTTTGGTGTTAGCAGCTCGCAGGGGAACTGCTTCAGGGTATCGAGTTGCATAGTCAACCATTACTAGAATATACTTGTGATCACGCACCGAAGGTTCCAGGGGCCCGACCAGATCGACACCGATCCTCTCAAAGGGAATATCTATCAGGGGTATTGGGATCAGAGGAGCACGGTCCCTTTGGGGTATCTGGCGTAGTTGACAAACCGGGCAAGATTGACAAAAACGCCGGACCTCCTCAATGACCCCGGGCCAATAAAACCGGAGCTTGACCCTCTCCAGTGTTTTTTCGGCCCCGAGATGGGCGCCTAGGAGGTGGGTGTGAGCTAGTTCGCAAACCTCCCGCCGGTAAGTCCGTGGGACTAGCAGCAACTTCCGCACCTCGCCTTCATGCTCAGCAACTCGATAAAGTAAATCATTTTCCATTACAAAGTAGGGTCCGTGTGGTGTGGAAGCCATAGACAATATGTCGTCAGTGGACACGATAGCATTCCTGGCAAACTTCAAGGAATCATTGTTCCATTGTTCACGTTTAAATGACGCTGGCGTAGACCGATACTGAGTGCATCAGCTATTGGGTCCGTGGGAGCACCCGACCGCCCTGAAACCCCACCCAGATACAGTTCCGGGTTGTGGTCCGGCGCTGAAGAGGGATCCCCCGTACCCTCTACATCATCAGAAATTGCCGAAGTGCATGGCATGGGAACAGCCGGGAGGGCCCCTTGACCCTCCATAACCAGACCTAGTTTAGGAATAGGAGTGGTGAAAGTCCTAATTGTTTTAGTTTCCGACCAGTCTTGTCCCAAGATAACTGGAAAGTGGAGCTCCGGTATCACAGCGACCACCAGCTGTATAAGAGTCCCTTCCCAGGAGATGTAACACATTGCAGACCTATAAGTCCTGGTCTTCCCTTGCACACACTTAACGCCCAAATGTTGAGCGAGCCATTGTCACGGTAGGACATAACGGCGAGCAACAATGGTAATGTTACTCACCGAGTGCCCATTCAACAACACCACTCCCGTATTTGTGACCGCAAGGAGATTAGACAGTGCACAGTACCTTTCCTCTCAGGTCCAGCTGCAGTCCATGGGCTCTTGGTTGAGAGGGCAAGCTGGCAGCATGTGTCCCAGCATGTGTCCCAGCTCCCCGCACTTGAAACAGCGCGGTAGCGCGAGTTTCCATTCTTTTGGCTTGGCCGGAGCCTCCGTAGCAGGGTGAGTGGGCTCGGAGACTGCGGCCCGTCCCTACCGGGACCCATGACTGGAACCATCAGACCCCCCGACTTGGATCACCACCAGTTGTCTCTCCAGTACCTCCAGAAGACTATTCATATTTTTAAACGGGTGCCTCCGGACCTGTTGGGCGAGATAATCTGGCATCGCATATATGAGACCCTCACAAGCCACTTGCTCTACCACCTGGCGAGCCTGGTTTTTATCTGGCCGTAGCCAGCACCCTAGCTTACCCCAGTACTCAAAGGCCTGGGTCCTAGCCGGGAGTGTGGGGTCAAAGAGCCAGTGTCACCAGACATGTGCCTGCTGGCCGGAAGTCACTCCGTAGCGCTGGTATACTTCGGCCTTCAGGAGGTCGTACTGCCGCTTGCTCGAGCTTGATGGCCTGGAGCTCCGCGACCAGGGTGTTGAAGACTGCATTCAAGTCCTGTCCTTCTGTCATCTTTCCGGACTGTTTGTATCCTGACGACTAAGCCACTGTGGAATAAGGACACAAACAAGGATAAAGTTTTGGGGTTTTTAGCCCTGTATACTGTAAAGTAATTGTCAATTTTGTTTTGCATAAACTCAAAAAGACCTTGAAGGGAGGGAGGATGGACATTTTATGCTGGCGGACAGGAAATTAACGTGATGGATGCTGGGAAGAGTCGTGGTGGATTCTGGGAGCATGACGTCATCATTGGTCAGCAGGGGGAAGGAATGAACCCGGAAGTGTGCTCTTTCTAGAGCCGTCCGGGCGCTCTTTACGGTTGCTCCATCTCTGCCTTTCTAAGGAAGCAAAGAGAGAAAGATTAGTACACTGCCATTGTCCCCCCGCGGGGTATTTTACGCAGCAAACCGGGTTGATCGACTGTTCCCCAAGTGCTCGTGCGTGACATATATATATATATATATATATATATATATATATATATATATATATATATATATATAGTGACAAGTGTGGAAGGCATAGCAGCCACTCAACCCGACACAGACAGACACAGGAAGTACTTATAAAACCACAAATTAATGCAGGTCCCTGCCCTTACAGTATGGCCAGGAATCCTGCCAGCCACGCTAGATGTACAGACCAACCCTAACACAAACAGGCATAGGACACAAGTTCAAGCATGCGTGAGCTTTTATTTTCATTTTTACCTTGTGGGCAATGCCTTCCCTATTCCCACAAGCTCAACATAGTTCCAAGCACAACACACTATTCTTTCCTTCTTTTCCTTTTCTACTCCACTCCTCCTAGCAAGCTTTGTCTCCCTCCTTCAGACTTTGGCTCCCGGAGTGGTGTCTGCTGTGCTTGTTACCTTACCTCTGGCAGAACTTCCGGGTGTGGGGAAAGAACTGTTCTCCAGGGCTCAGCAGCCATTGCAGCACCCCCTGGCGGCACCGCTGGATCCCAACAGGGCTTTAACTAACTCCAACTCCCATGAAACCCTGCCGGAGTCAAAGGCACCACTGCAACCCAGGGGGGCTGCCATCTAACGCTCCGGGGGAGGTAACACTCTGGATAGGTTGGCTCCCCTGGTCATTCTAATGTGGAGGCGTCCAGGCCAGCCAAGGGTGACAGTCATATGAGACTATATATACTGTATGTATATATATATATACTGTGTATATATACTCAGGATCCCAGATTAGGTGACCTGAGTGCAGCCATGCAACAGGTAACACCTCAGCACTACACTAGATCAGATGGAATGGAACCAGTGTGAGGTTTTTTTTGATGGCTGGAGTGCTAATCATGCCACCAACCCCCAGGTTTTTCCCTGCAGGTTGGAGGACCTACATGCAGGGCTGGATGCAGATTAATGTCATGCCCAGGACGGAGCAATTGTAGGTTAAGGGCATTGCTCACGGACCCAATGGAATAGAGTCACCATCCCATTTACGGGATTCAAACAGGCAACCTTCTGATTACCAGCGCAAATCTTAGAGCCACCACTCCACCCATCTAACCTTACAAGTAGTATAAAAAGTTAATACGTATAGTCCAAGTATATCAGGAAACCAGATAAAGATCAAGTGAACAACAAAGAACAAGAAGGTCCTGGGTGATGGTTTAAGAAGTTGGCTGACTATCATGTACCCAAGCAAGACTTGACAGATGTCATGCACACAGGAACTCAAGAAGTATTGGAAAGTATGTTAAGGACCAAGAATACTGTAGAAATGATCATTTTATTTAGATATGTTATTGGGTATATAAGCTAATGAAGCAATCAGATGATGGGTGCATAAATCAACAAACCAATCAGAGTAAAATGTCAAGTGATATGTAAAGTCATATGAAAAACTTTGAACCCCTGAACCCCTCTCAGCCTGCATAATAATTTATTCTGCTTTCAATAAAAAAGATAACAGTGGTATGTCTTTCATTTCTTAGGAACATCTGAGTACTGTACTGGGTTGTTTTCTGAACAAAGATTTTTAGTGAAGCAGTACTTAGTTGTATGAAATTAAATCAAATGTGAAAAACTGGCTATGCAAAAATTTGAGTCCCCTTGTAATTTTGCTGATTTGAATACATGTAACTGCTCAATACTAATTACTTGCTACATCAAATTGGTTGGATTAGCTCGTTAAGCCTTGAACTTCATAGACAGGTGTGTCCAATCATGAGAAAAGGTATTTAAGGTGGTCAGTTGCAAGCTGTGCTTCCCTTTGACTCTCCTCTGAAGAGTGACAGCATGGAATCCTCAAAGCAACTCTCAAAAGATATGAAAACAAAGATTGTTCAGTATCATGGTTTAGGGGAAGGCTACAAAAAGCTATCTCAGAGGTTTAAACTGTCAGTTTCAACTGTAAGGAATGGAATCAGGAAATGGAAGGCCACAGGCACAGTTGCTGTTAAACCCAGGTCTGGCATGCCAAGAAAAATACAGGAGCTGCATATGCGCAAGATTGCGAGAATGGTTACAGACAACCCATAGATCACCTCCAAAGATCTGCAAGAACATCTTGCTGCAGATGGTGTATCTGTACATCGTTCTACAATTCAGCACAATTTGCACAAAGAACATCTGTATGGCAGGGTGATGAGAAAGAAGCCCTTTCTGCACTCACGCCACAAACAGAGTTCCTTGTTGTATGCAAATGCTCATTTAGACAAGCCAGATTCATTTTGGTGCTTTGAACTGATGAGACAAAAACTGAGTTATCTGGTCATAACAAAAAGTGCTTCGCATGGAGGAAGAAGAACACCGTATTCCAAGAAAAACACCTGCTACTTACTGTCAAATTTGGTGGAGGTTCCATCAAGCTGTGGGGCTGTGTGGCTAGTTCAGGGACTGGGGCTTTTGTTAAAGTCGAGGGTCGGATGAATTCAATCCAACATCAACAAATTCTTCAGGATAATGTTCAAGCATCAGTCACAAAGTTGAAGTTACGCAGGGGTTGGATTTTCCAACAAGACAATGACCCAAAATACAGTTCGAAATCTACAAAGGCAATTTAACTGAACTGGAGAGATTTTGTATGGAAGAATGGTCAAAAATACCTCCATCCAGAATCCAGACACTCATCAAAGGCTAAAGGAGGCGTCTAGAGGCTGTTATATTTGCAAAAGGAGGCTTAACTAAGTATTGATGTAATATCTCTGTTGGGTGCCCAAATTTATGCGCCTGTCTAATTTTGTTATGATGCATATTGCATATTTTCTGTTAATCCAATAAACCTAATGTCACAGCTGAAATACTACTGTTTCCATAAGACATGTCATATATTAAAAGGAAGTTGCTACTTTGAAAGCTCAGCCAACAATAAACAAAAATCTAAAGAATTAAGAGGGGTTCCCAAACTTTTTCATATGACTGTATGCTATATCAAGAGCAGCATTTGGGGGTGGAAAGTGGGGCGACCACCCCAGGCCCCACGCCTAAGGGGGATCCACTTTTGAGGTCTGCGTGTCTCATTCGAGCGAATTTGTCAAGTTACAGTATATTCTCCAGTTATATTTTGATAAAGTCCATGTGTTATCTTGCAAAAATTTAGCTGAATACCATAATGAGAAAATCCGGTGAATGTTAACATTATTTTTATTAAATTCACACACAAGTTTAAATAGTCGGGCGGCACGGTGGCGCAGTGGGTAGCGCTGCTACCTCGCAATTAGGAGACCTGGTTTCGCTTCCCGGGTCCTCCCTGCGTGGAGTTTGCATGTTCTGACCCGTGTCTGCGTGGGTTTCGTCCGGGTACTCCGGTTACCTCCAACAGTCCAAAGACATGCAGGTTAGGTGCATTGGTGATCCTAAATTGTCCCTAGTGTGTGCTTGGTGTGTGTGTGTGCGTGTGTGTGTGTGCCCTGCAGTGGGCTGGCGCCCTGCCCGGGGTTTGTTTCCTGCCTTGCGCCCTGTGTTGGCTGGGATTGGCTCCAGCAGACTCTGTAGTTAGGATATAGCAGGTTGGATAAAGGATGGATGGAAGTTTATATAGTCACACATACTGGTAACAGTGTTTGACGTAACCAGCCCCCTGTGGGGCTGGTCAGCCCTAGGCCCCACACACCTTTAAGGCCGCCTCTGTGATACATGTTATATAAGTTCAGTTGATTACAGAAATAGACCTCTGTTCTTATTCTTTGACCTTTTGCTGACAGCCTCTGCCCAAGGCACAGTACCTTAGTAGATAGTTGTAACAGGATGCTCCCTCTTCAGTATTTGCTGAAGAGAAATAAAAGACACAATGAACAAGTTTCCTCTTGCCTGGTTCCTGACTCAAAGAGGTTCTAGTGAGAACAGATTTTTTGTCTTTAATATATTTCCAGTTTAATTTCTTCCACAGTGTAAAACCTAAACCCAAATCATCCTAAAACCTCATATTACAGCCTTTGCTAAGCCAGCTTGGTCATAAACCAAAGAAGGTATAAAAAAGCAAAATGAGCTTATTCCATTGGAGGAGCAATCAACATCAGTCCTGGACGGCTGCTTTGGTTGCAGGTTTTTACTCCACCCCAGTTTCTTAATTTGAAAACAATTCTTGCCGATAACATTTTTTAATTAATTTTATGGCTTGTGTGGCAGACAGCCAGGGCCCTTACCCGTCTGTGATGCCTCCTTAATGGAGAGAACATGCACAGGGTGTTACCTCCCCCTGGATTGCCACAGCACTGCGGGTTTCAACAGGGATTCATGGGAGTTGGAGTTTGGCATAGCCCTGTTGGGTTCCCTGGGTGCCACCAGGGGGTGCTGCAGGGATTGGCAAGCCCAATTTAGGCTAATGGGCTACTGGAAGTACTCCAGGGTGCAGTATAAAAGAAGCCTGCTGCCTTCATTCTAGGAACCAGAGTCGGGAGGGAGAAGACAACACCTGCTGCAGGAGGGGAGGCAAAGGCAGAAAGAAGAGAGAGACTTTACTCTCTTCAGTTACCTTCTAAGTATTTTAATAGACAAAATAGTGCACGATGAATACACACAGGTGTCTCTCTTCATCTTACACCTTATTTCCTTGTACTCTTGTCTACTTTCTACATCTCTCTCTCACTAGCCCACTTCTTGTTCACCATCCTCTTTCTCTGTATACTCTAATGTATTTCCCCATTCCACCACCAGGTTTCCTTTTTCTCCTTCCTCTGTCCAGATGTCACGCCAAGCACCCTTCTTGCTGTCACTCTTACTACATCTGCTGTAGTTGCCCAACTGTCTGGTAACTGTTCATTGCCACCCAGTGCCTGTCTCACCTCCTCCCTAAATTCAACTTTGCAGTCTTCCTTTCTCAACTTCCACCATTTGATCCTTGGTTCTACCCTCACTCTCTTCCTCTTCTTGATCTCCCATGTCATCCTACAGACCACCAACCTATTATGCTTAACTACACTTTCCCCTGCCACCACTTTGCAGTCTTCAATCTCCTTCAGATTGACTCTTCTGCATAGGATGTAATCGACCTGTGTGCATCTTCCTCCACTCTTGTACGTCAACCTATGTTCATAATACGTATTCACCACAGCCATGTCCATCCTTTTGGCAAAATCCACTATCATCTGACCTTCTTCATTCCTCTCTTTCACACCATACCTACCCATCACCTCCTCATCTCCTCTGTTCCCTTCACCAACATGTCTATTGAAATCCGCTCCAATCACCACTTTCTGTCCCTTGGGTACACTGTTCATCACCTCATCCAACTCACTCCAGAAATCATCTTTCTCATCCATCGCACACCCAACTTGTGGGGCATATGCACTAACAACATTCATCATCACACCTCCAATTTCCAGCTTCATAATAATTACTCTGTTTGACACTCTTTTCACCTCCAAAACACTTTGGAGGTGCACACAGGTTATTCCTTCAGAATAACCCCTACCCCATTTCTCCTCCCATCTACACCATGAAAGAACTATTTGAATCCACCTCCAATCCACCTGGCCTTAGTCCCCTTCCATTTAGTCTCTTGCATGCACAATATATCAGCCTTCCTTCTCTCCATCATATTGGCTAACTCTCTTCTGTTACCAGTCATACTGCCAACGTTCAAAGTTCCTACCCTCAGTTCCACTCTCTTTACATTCCTCCTCTCCTCCTGCCTCCAGACGTGTCTCCCCTCTCTTCTTCTCCTTCTTTGGCCAACAGTAGCCCAATTTCCGCCAGCACCCTGTTGGCTAACAGTACTGGTGGTGGTTGTTGTTAACCCGGAGCTTGACTGATCCAGTTTGGAAATTTGCATTATTGTCCGCATATTGATTTGGCAAAATCTTACACCAGATGCTCTTCAACCTACGTTATTGTTCCAAATGGATAGAGACAAAGAACAATCATTCTAGAAGTGATTAAGTTTAGAATTATCCAGATACTTGTGGGAACATTTGTTAGTGTTGTCAACCTTTATTCCCCACCCACACTGATTAAAAAATAGCAAGGAATGCAAATCTCAGATAAACATTGCAGAAACGTATGTATCCTCAATGGCACATTGAAAATTATGGAGGGAACCAATTCCTATAGCATACAATTTAAAAAATAAAACCCTTGACTTGCACAATGTAGAAATAAGTTTACAACAAGCACAGTAGTATCTTACACAAAGTGTTGGTGCCAAGTTATCTCCAAATATCTATATTATGGTGAGCATAAACATTGGATCAGGAATGTTGCTTGTAATCAATGGAAATGCTGCATACTGTACATGCATAAGAATTTCAATTTGAACTCAATAAACCCACACTCTAATACTACAGGCATAAACAAGATAAAGACTCCAATGCCTTTCATATCATTTTACACTCAGAAATTAAAAAATGCTGGCATGGACTGGGTGTTGGACAGTGTCGTGGAGTCCAGCAGCTGTGGAACATCTGTTGGTGAAGAGAGATTCACTGATCTTGACATTGCCAACAATGCTGAGATCTTTGCGGAGTCAATGGAGGTTCTAATCGGGGTTCTCAAGAGACTTAGCGAGGAGTCTGAGTGTCTGGGCTTGTGAGTGTCCTAGATAAAAACCAAGATCCAGGCCTTTAATGACCTCTTAGGCACAGCCATCAGCAGTGTGTCTGTCTACGGTGAGAGTGTCGACCTTGTTGAGAGGCATACTTACCTCAGCAGCGACATTCATGTCTCTGGTGACTCTTCCTATGAAGTACGTAGATGGATTGGGAGAGCATGGGGGGTCATGAGGTCGCTGGAAAGGAGCGCTCCTGATATCTTTGCAAAAGGATGAAGGTCCAAGTCTTTAGAGTCCTGGTGCTCCTTGTTTATTCATTTATGGTTGCGAGACATATCCAGTGACCTGAGACGAAGACTGGACTCCTTCAGTACTGTGTCTCTTTGGAGAATTTGTGGGTACTACTGGTTTGACTTTGTGTCAAACGAGTCCCAGATGAGGCACATTACCTGCATTGTGAGGGAGCATCAGTTACAGCACTATGACCATTTGGTGCGATTCCCAGGGGGTGATCTAGCTTACAGGATCCTCATTGTTGAGAACCCAAGCGTCTGGACCAAGCCAAGGGGATGCCCACGTAACACCTGCCTGCGGCACTATAGATGGTCATATCCTGGGGGGTGGGGCTGGACTTCATGTCTGCTTTGGGGGGTTACCAATTATCATCTCTAGCTGTTTTGTTGTGCGGTGGGTGTGGCAACAAGCTATACCAGTGCATGCTCCCTAGCCTGACCTGATGAACATATTGTACATTTTACCATTATTTAGAATTGCATGATGCTCCTGGAAACTGCTTTTCCCCTTAACTATTTCAATTACAAAAGCATTAGATATCAACAGTGCACAACAGAATAAGGCAAATGTTAGAATGAATGATGAAAGATTAAACGTTCTGGTGCTCCTTGCACTGACCACAAAAGGGCTTCTCTGTCTCTTTACTATTCTAGGCATTTCCAGGTTTCAAACATTTACTGACAATGCTTTAGAGTGAACACATTACAAGTCTGACTGAAGGTCAGCATAAGTTGTCTTCAAATGCAAATATTTAGACACCCATTTTGTTGAAGTCCGTACACGGTCATGGATCTGCCTAAAGTGCTACTCAGAGTAAATCTTTGATCCTTACAGAAGCTGTCCTGAACTGAAGCACACCACAAATTTTAGACAATTTCTAAATTAAATCACATTACTTTATTCACAAGTGAAAAATGTCTTTTGTAAGCTTGTATGTTCATTTACAAACATTACATCCCCATTGAAATTAATTTACTTCAGGCAGGGTGTTACATCAAGCTTGAAGAGAAAAGTAATGGAGCACCTAGAGAGTGGAACTGTAGCATTTGTTTCTTAACAGCATATTATAGTAAGACTGGTCATATATGGGGAAGAAAAGAATAAAATGTCAGAAGCTATTTTTCATAAATCATTTCTATCAAACTAAAATTAAGATTTTAAAAATGTGTTACAAGGGGAAACTGCCATTGCTCAAGATTTCATATGTTCATGTCTACAGTTTGATAATTAAAAACTAGCGTTTCATTTCAAAAGATTACACTAAATCCCACATTAGAGAAGATCCTCAAGAGAACAAGCAAACTTTTCATATTAAATACAGGTTGGCATTGGGTTAAACCACAATTAGTGATTTAACACAATTTACACATTCACAATACAAACTTTACTGCACATGAAATTAGGAAGACAATTATCATTTTAAACAATATTTTAAAAGCAATACTCTTAAGCTGTAGTTTAGTAAAAATGCACAAAAATGCTAATTTTATGGCCTACTGTAAAAATCTCTGAGTTCTACTTGGGCATCAGTACTGTGCAAGTGGCAGCTCAAGGGCAACCCTGATAACCAATAGCCTTCTAAATCTCAAACCTGTCAAACAAGATAATCAGATAAATTCATAACCCGTATGTTACATATTGATATTACATTTTGAACAATCTGTATTAAAATACTCAATAGCCTAACTACAAAAATTACACAGCTTATTAGTACTAATTTTTCAGACCTGCCAACCGTTATGTGTAGCAGAAATTTAGGAGTAAATCATCTGTCCTTTCCAATGGTGCCACACTCATTGGTTTTAAGACTGCTTTCAGGTCATCACTCTGAACTGGCATATAAATTTCTTATCCCTCAGGGTAGCTCTTCCAAAATTCAGTACTGGCATGTTTTGAAATTAAGAACATCCACCCATCCATTATCCAACCTGATATACTGTATCCTAACTACAGGGTCACGGGGATTAACAACACTATCCCGCTATTTCCCACACAAACTGATATTGTTTGGGGAGAGAGAGTGTTGTGTTTTCATCTACATGCACAGGACAATAAAAATAAAATCACCATTGGTGTGTTAGCTCCATTGAGGGAAAGATGCAGTTTAACACCCACCACTACTTTCCCACCATTCTTTTCTTATAGTACTTATCAGAATGTTAACGTAAGCATTGGCAAGTGGAACTTCAGCTATAAATTCTCTATCCTTAGCAAGAAAGGGCAGGACAAGCTATTTTTTTCTTAAGAGACAGTGTTCCTTTATTGTGGGTAGTGACATCCTTCACATCTTCTACAAATCTATGATGGTCAAAGCAATTTTCAATGCCATGGTGTACTAGGCTTATCACATCATTTTAAGAGGCCCACGGAATCAATAAGCTAATTAAAAGGGCAGGCTCAGCTATAGGACACACTCTGGAGCACCTGGGGATAGTAACAAAGGAGAGAATTAAAACAAAACTGAGAGCCATTATGAGCAATGCTGCACACCCTCTCTCTGACACAATAATACTGAGTACTTTCAGCCAATTAATTATTCAGCACAAGTATGTCAATAAATGCTACTGGGGTTCCTTTATACCAGGGGTTCTCAAGGTCGATCCTGGGGGCCCACTGTGGCTGTGGGCTTTTGTTCCAACCAGCTTCTGTTTTTAATTGGAGTCCTGGGCTAATTAAGTGAATGGTTATTTCCCAGATTCTGTGTTTTGGGAAAAATATAGAAATTAGAAAACTAAGTTTGCTAAAATGAAAAAAAAATTAAAATGTACTAAGCAGTTATATGGGAATGATGTATTTTTTTTTTTTTTAACAATATTTTCATCTTGATGTTCATTGTTTTTTTCCGGGTGTTCGAATTGTTTAATTAATCCATTGTTTTCTAATTAGTGGGTCTAATGCTAAAGTAGTTGCAGCCTTTCACGATTCAGTGCTGTTTGCCTGGGTGTCTGCTCTGCTCATTTTTAATTGTCATTATCAAGATACAATGAAGGGAGCAAACTGCACAGAGAAAGGGCAAAATATAATGAAAACAGCAAAAGGAAATTAAGCATTTAAATTTATAGCAAAAGCAGAAATATTTCTAAATGTCTTATAAATATAAAAATCATGCTGCTGTGCTTTCTTAATGTAGAATAAGATAAGAGAAAAAATACCAGCTAATTAATTGAGATCAGTGTTATTAGTTTCTCTAATTATGAATCTGGTTGAAGCAAAAACCTGAAGCCACAGTGGGCCCCCAGGACCGACCTTGAGAACCCCTGCTATATACCAACAGTAATGCACCTGCATAGTGCCTTACTGTGACAGTGACAGCCAAGTTTACTTTTCTTTGTTTTTAAAATTTTTCTTCCTTTTTAGTCATTCTGGTGTGTGTCCAGACCACACTGTATTATATATACATATTGTTACACATATGTGCATTGGAGATAGCTTATGGGCTCAATTTAATTGTGCTTACCCACTGAACCAGGGGTTGGTGCTGTCCACAAATACTTTCAATTTTTTCCCTCTTAAGACCAGTAGACTGAACTCTAATCCTCTGACGCCACTTCCAGTTCCGCTGATGTCACTTCTGGTTCCTGTGCCTCTGGACCTTCCCCTTCTTGCCAACTCACCATATAGCCACCATCTTGTTTATTGTATTCAGTTCTGTTTTGAACTCAGGCTGTGAAAAACATTTTTTTTCCAACTTGCTTTTCAAGTATACAGGGTGGCTACTACAATCCTTTATCTCTGCTTTTTGTGTTTATTTTAGAGTGGAATAGTCATCAGGATTTTGCTGGAAAAATGACTGAACAGCAAGATCTTTCTGCCTTTTATATCAAGATGACAGCGGAGATCCAGTCCTTGTGGGTCCCAGTTGGTAACCAGGGGACACAACTCATTGAGAGTGAGGTGCATAACCAAGCATGTGTTGCTCTCTGACAGGAGCAATCAAGGGCTTCATCCCAGATATTATTACCATTACAAAATAATGATGATATTGAATCATATTTTCTTATATTTGAGTGTACCACCACCTGACACCACTGGGAGTGAATGGAGTGGGCCAACATACTGGCGTCATTCTTGAAGGGGGAGGTGCAGCGGACTTACTACAACCTTGACCAGCAGACCATCTCCAGTTATGACACACTAAGAGCCGAAGTGTTGAAATGGTATGGCATCTCTCCAGACCAGCAGGTGAGGCTTTGTAGAGAGTGGATATCTGACCCAGAGAGGCAATCATGCTCTCAAGCTTTCGACATATGGAGTAAAATGGGCAAATGATTGAGGCCAGACTTGAAGACAGTCGTGGAGCAAGTCGCCGGTGACATCTTGGTAAATGTCTTCCCTGACTTCCTTGCCCAGACAAGAATTTAAAAACATGGAGGTTTTAGACACACTCGAGTGACATAGGGCGGTCACGCAAAGTGAAGGTGCGGGTGTGTCACCCATCGTGTGCCCCTCCGATGCACCACAGAGTCTGAGATGAAGCCAAAGGAGAAGCGCATGTCCTGCCCCTACTGTTTCAAGTCTGGGGAGGCCACGCATACCATCCTTAACTGCCCTCACTTTGACGAGATGGTGGACTGCAGCTGAGATAAGGAAGGCACTGTGCAGTTGCTAAGTATTAATAAATGGGCATCAGGTTACATCATTAATTGATTACACTTCTATTGTAGCTCACTATTTTGTGCTTCCATGACAGTGGCTCACTGGTATTCATGGTGAAACTCAATGGCAAAAGTTGGTCTCATGTGTCATTAATAATGGAAGAACCATTGGGGCGATCCAAGTCACCGTTTTCTGAAATCCACCATATTCAGTGATACTAGGATGAGACAGTAAAAATGGCATAGCACATCCCATTCCTGAAAATGCATTGGGCCTTGTTATGGATGGAGACACTCTGCCCAAAGCTCTCTCCATGCCGTGTTCACCACTGGACTCTACCAAGAGTCATGTGGCCACCCAGTGTGATGTGGTAAACACTCCGACTCATCAAGATGATGCTCCAATGGCTGAAACTGGGCTGTTGGGGTTGAAAGCCACTCCCATTGGGGGTCAGTCCTGATTCTCTTTCTTCACTTTATTTTTAATCTAGGCAAACACCGGCCTCTTTTAAAAGAGAACAGTGGAATGATGATTGCTTTAAGTGTGCTAAAAATGCAGCAGTTCTGGTTAATGGCCAATCTGCGCACCATGCCATGCCACAGGGGCCAGACTTTGTACTTAATAATGACCTTCTTTATTGAGTAGCAGTACATGAGGGAGAGGTGAGGTCGCTGTTACTAGTCCTGCAGACCTTCCGGCAGCAGGTTTGTGAACAAGTGCACACCCACCTCCTGGGCGCCCACTTGGGAGTCAAAAAAAACACTTGAGCGGATTAAGCTCCGTGGATCAGTCACAATGTCATTCACAACCAAAGAGATCTATCCAGGTTTCTCGCTCACCACCTCTGGGACAAACAGGATAACTGCTTCCAGAATGAGCTGCTGTTTGTCCATCAACTTTAGGCCCCTTAGTACCAATTGAGCATTGTTTAAATTTCACAGCCTACCTGAGTATTATTACTGACCATGTCCATCCCTTTATAACCACAGTGTACCCATTTTCAGATGACTACTTCCAGCAGGATAATGCGCCATGTCACAAAGTTCAGATCATTTCAAACTGGTTTCTTGAACATGACAACTAGTTCACTGTACTCAAATGGCCTCCACAGTCACCAGATCCTAATCCAATAGAGCTCCTTTGGGATGTGGTGGAATGGGAGATTTGTATCATGGTTGTGCAGCTGACAAATCTGCAACTGCAACTGTTTAATGATATCATGTCAATATGGACCAAAATCCCTGTGGACTGTTTTCAGCACCTTGTTGAATGTATTCCATGAAAGCCAAAGTTCCCCCTGGGGACAAAATAAAGTTCTTTCTATGTAACAATCTATCTCTCTATTTATCCATCACTAAAGTACCCAGCAGAGATGCAGTTATCAAGGTACGAGAAAAAATTCTGTTTTGATGTTTATCCCAAATGGATGCTGCCAACAAATGTAGGAGCCCTTCTCAAGCAATGAAGACAATTAAAGTAGCACACTAAAACTAGCAGCTGGGTGTTAAGCCAAACTTTGGCATACATTTACTGGAGTGGTTTTTAAAAAGACAGCTGAATCCAAATAAAAGTTAAAGTTCTAGAGAAAACTATAAATAGATAAGGGAAAGCAGCAAAGAACAGAGCAAAGAAATACACTAAACTGGAGTGATCAAAATATGTGTTCATTATGTGAGTAATATGAGAGAAAAAATGTCACATATATTAATATTATACCTATACAGTACACTTTAGTGTTCTCTTAGCCATTGTGAGGCAGTGGTAGGACACCTACCTTGCAAAATGGAGACCAGAGTTTGAGTCCCAGGTGCCTTCTGGATGGAGTTTGCATGTTCTCTTTGTGTCCACATGGATTTCCATCAGGAGGTCCGGTTTCCTCCCAAAGTCCAAAGGGATGCAGGTTAGGTGAATTGGTGATGCTACATTGGCCGGATAGAGGTAGGTGTGTATGTTTGTGTTCACCTTGTGATAAGCTGGCACCCTGTCCAAGAATTGTTCTTGCCTTGCATAGACAGGGTCCAGCTTCTATGTGACTCTGCTCTGGATAAGTGGATTTAGAAAATGGATGGATGTTCATCTACAGATAATCACAGTAGAAACATTTGGTAAATCTTTCAGCTAGTGATTTAATTTCTTCCACTGATAAAAACATGGCTGACAATTTAAAAGAAAAAACATAAGCACATTTCAAACAGATATTTAAGTCTTTATTCACAACTACTTTTATTTAAAATACTGTATTTTCAAGCAAAATTAAACTGGAATGCATGAATGATTAAATGTTCCTTTGTGGTAAGTTTAAAGACAATAGACTGGAAACATTAGAAAAATTGAAAATACTTTGAACAAAATTTGTATGTCTTTAATTCCCTATAACTTTCATTTAAAATCGTGTGAATTTACAGGGCCACTACTAATGAGGGCACAGCAGTTGTGTGCAGTAAACTGGAATTTCTTGTGGTCTTATGACGTTCTTGCATTTTGCAATTGTGAGCAGATAATCTGATTAAGATCAACTTATTCATGCTACACATTCATAACAATGGAAGTAAACCATAGAAATTGTCAAATAATTTCCAGGATGTATTGTCAAAATTTTTCCCTCCATTACCACATTTTCTTCATCCATCCATTATCCAACCCGCTGAATCCGAACACAGGGTCATGGGGGTCTGCTGGAGCCAATCCCAGCCAACACAGGGCACAAGGCAGTATAGCAGTAGAGGCGTGTGTCCACCTCTTGAACCCTCAGGTACCACTCCAAACACCAGGTAAAAGTATAACAATTATTTATTTTGTTATAATACTGTGCACAAAGCACCCTCCACTCCACACTACTCATATAACTATCAATCACTACAATAATCACAAATCCTCTGCTCCCAGACACTTAGCCACCCTACCTCCCAGCTCAGCTCAGTGTCTGGGCTTTCCCAGAGTCCTTTTATGCACCCTGACCCGGAGGTGTTCCTGCCCAACAGTCCACAATTCCTTATTCCTTCCGGGTCAGGGTAAACAGTCCTTATCTTCACCCCGGAAGCACGTCGTTTCTTCCTGTCCTGGGATGATGACGCACTTCCGGGTTATAGGGCATATATGAGACCACGGGTCTCCCGACAGCGACTCCCAGTGGTCCCCAAGGTATCCAGCAGGGCTGTGCATAAAAACTACATAGTCCATGAAGCCCTGCTGGAATTCGGGGCCCGTCCATGCTGTCAGGAGAGCTCCTCCTGGCGGCCTGGGGGTGAGGGCCGGAATAGGAAGCCGGCCATCCATCACAGTTCCCCCCCCCCCTTAGCGACGACAACTGGGGTGGAGCGTCCAGCCCTGCGAGGGACGTCCTCCTCCAAGATGACGCGTCAGTCGGGCCTCGGCCTTGTTGTCTAGGTCCCCCAGAGAACCTAGGGGTAACAGTGTAGCGGCTGTTCCTCCATTCCCCTGTCCTCCGAGGACAACTTCGCCAAACGTGGCCCGGCTGATGACAATTGTAACACCACCATCGTCCCCCCGGTTGTCTCTCTCCCAGAGACCGGAAACATCTTGGGAATTCTGTCAACTCCGTCCTTTCCTCCGCCAAGGGGGGTTTTACGGCCGCCTCGCTGCTCTCAGCCCGTTTCTCCATCTTGTCAAGAGACCCACGTTTTACTTTGGGGATCTCCTGCTTACTCTGGGGCTTGGGCACAGCTGGGGACTCTCTACTGGAAAAAGAGAGCCCCTTTGCTGACTGCACGCCCCCAGGTCTCCCAACTGTGAGGCAGCAGTGCTACCCACTGTGCCACCATGCTGCCCCCACATTTTCTTCCATACAGTAATAGTAAAAATTGTTGAAAACAAATGAAGGTAACCTGGAGGTCCTTGTCAATCTGTTTTGTTTGTTTGATCACAAGTACAGTATGTCTTCATTACATCAGCAATAAGAGGAAAAAAACACACACTATGATCGTTGTATAAATATCACAGATATTAATCAAGAATGAAATCAACCCCGATCAAATGAGCCAAAATAAAGGAATAATAGGAGCATAGAGTAAGGTTCAGACTGAAAGCTATTAACATGAGACAGTATATAGCTAAAGTCCTCAAGAGGATTAAAAATGTTTAAAAAGTTAAAACTGTCCTTTTAATTTAATGCCCAACCTCTCATGTGGCACCTAATCAAATGCTTTCTGAAAGTCTAGATAAATAATATATGCTCCACTTTGATCGTATCCTTTTGTTGCCTCCTCAAAGAATTCCAGCATTTTAGTAAAACACGACCTCCCTCTTCTGAACCCATGCTGACTGTTCAGAATAACTCCTGTCCTTGCCAGATGTTACTCAATCTTATCCTTAATAATTCCATTAATTTTCCTGTGATGCATGTTAGGCTTACTAGCCTATAGGTGCTTGGATCTGCCCTGTGACCCTTTTTATATAATGGGGTGATATTTGCCAGTTTCCAGTCCTTTGGAATCTCTCCAGTGTGCAGTGACTTCCTAATACTGTATGTGTCAAGGGTTTATATATGTACTCACTAGCCTCCTTAAGAACTCGATTATCTGGTCCTGGTGATTTGTTTGATTTCATCTTATTTAATCTGAGCAGCACTTCTCCCTCTACAATTTCCAAATCCTTCAGTACCTCCTTAGTAGTCGCGTTTACCTCTTGGCCACTTGTAAACACCTCAGAAAAATGTAAGTTTAGGGCATCCGGTATTTCATTGTATCTTTTAATTCCCCTTTACTATTTCTGATGCATTTCACATCCTCCTTGACTGTTCTTTTACTACTAAAATACTGAAGGAATCTCTTAGGGTATGTTTGCTTTATCTTACCTGGGCTGGGGATCACAATAACAAATCAGGCATTCATTCTTTAAGTAGGAATACATTTACATTATTTAACTTATCCAAATGATAATGTGTATGACATGTTAAGGCTGTATAGCTTTATTCCTGGCTACTTACAGCATACATTGTTAAAACTGAGTGTAGCAACATGAAATATATAACAAAATAAGACTACAAAACACCCTGCTTTACCCAAATACTATAAAGGAGGCACTGTAATTTAAACTTGTCATTTTTCCAGTTAGATGACCAACAGTGACGCTTTCAATAAGCGCCACACAGTTGTGTCTTGGAAGTGGACTGACAAGTGACCAACTTTGTTTAAAGTCACGGAATTCTCTCATGGTAGCAGTCTGTTCAGGTTGTGGGGTGAGAATACATAATAGGATAAATGTGATTAAAAGTAAAAGTCTATACATTTACAAATTGATTTACAACTGATTAAAGTAAATAATTTCATGAACTTGCTTTCGAGTATAGTATAACTGAAAAAGCCTGTGCCTATCCAGACAGTGATGCAATTCATTTTAGGTCATGCTGTTATTTTGTGGAGTTGCCCATTTTGACTATACGGAGGAACAATTTGGACAAATAAGTAAAAACAATGTTTTTAATCATAAAGGCCGATACTTCAGATTCAGGCTCCTGATGAACTCAGGGCTTCTTGAATTAAACTATTTTGCAGAGTAATTTAGGTCAGCTTTTTCAGGCACTTGCATCTGCCATAGACAACCCAGTCACAACTATTAGCATGCCTTTTGCTTGCTGTGCAAACTTGGTATGACACAGATGCATACAAAATCTGCCTCCTTTACTGCAATCTGTTTTAACCTCATACACCGCTGATAAGTAAAAATGCAATATTTCATGCAGGCACCTAAAGCAAGCTGAAATTTCAGGTTACTTGGATCCTCTCTGTATAAGCATCTCTCCTTCACAAGATATGCGATCAACTTGAATATTCTAATGTGTTGGATACATCCAACTGGTACAATTAACACGATAAACTCTGGGGACAAAAATTAGTCATCACCTGGTCATACATCTGACAGACCACCCAGCATGAAAACCATCCTAAAAATGCTTTGTGTCATGGGGAAATCAGAGTGAGGAGGAGCAGTAATGTGCCACATGTTTGGTCCTCCATGGAACAAAAAAAAAAAAAAAAAAAAAAAAACCCTGCATGATGTACACAAAGGATTTGCAAAAAGGGGTTTCTGCATTTGGCTGTATATTTAAAAAAAAAAAAAAAGCAAAGCATAGTGGCTAGGAAGCTACCTCTATTGCAGGCGTGTCCGAGTACTAACAACTCTTCCAACAGTGGTGGACATCACAAATCAACCTTTGTCACCAGAACTGCAGATGAAACATGGTGCTCACGGATATGGACCATTGGCAAGTGCCATGATAGAGTTTTACTACCAGGCAAGAAGTTGCCGAGAGGATGCTGGACCAAAACAAGCCATTTATAAATAAAGAGGGATAAAACATTGGCCATAGAAACCAGGAACAGAATACTGCAGAAAAGGTCGTTGGGAAATACGTATTCACAAAGCTACCTGGTTACAATGGGTGCAGAGCCACAAACACTGACCTATGCAAGCAGGTTGTCTGGACTGAGTTGCATTTCAAAAATTTGCAAGGAAATAAATGCTTCATGTAGTTTATAAAGCATTCCCGGTGTGGTTTAAGCAGCTCCGATGTTCTAGAGGGGTTATGAGAAAGTGGGTCCTTGGATTAAAAGGCACATTTGAACAAGATGGGCAACATTCAGCTTCTGAACAACTGTTCCTTTGTGCTTCATTTCTAGAAAAAATGAATTGCAACCAGTCTTTGAAACTTCAGTCCCACACAAAAAAAAAAAAAATTTGACAGGAAGTATTAGGAATATTAACAGAATGTCAAGTTATATAGCACAAGTCCAAGGAGATACCAGTACTTTAATGCACTGGTGAGGCTGCACCTGAAGTACTGTGTGCAGTTTTGGCCTCCCAGCCAAACCCATGAGGTTAGTAGATTGAAGTATTGACAGTTTGTATGAATGCCCCAAGATTTTAAAAAAAAAAAAAAAAAAAAAAAACCCCAAAGATTCCTCAGATGGCAGACCTTGGGGTAGGGGAGAGGAAAGTGTGGTAGACAGAAGAACTTCTAAACTAGACAGATGGGACTGAAGCTTTACAGGGCCAAATTGAGTATGTTTATAATGTTCTAAAGATGCTGCTTCAAACTTTGCCACACATCAGCAAATGTATGGCTTGTCCAACAGTGAAGGAAATGGGGGGGGGGGGGGGGGGGGGGATTCTAGAGATTGGATGTTGCACTCCATTGCAACCTTCACCCATTAAACTCTACACAGGTGAGGCACCATTAAAAGCAGTTTAAAATCAAATTCATGATCCGGCAAATCCTGCCTCCATTCCATGAATTAGGATTAGCAACTATCCACCTTTGAGGCAATTGTGATCAATGAGGACCATCAGCTCCCAATGTGTAGGTTTAGCTAAACACCAACTTTTCTATAGCTGCATTTAGCCCAATTTCTTAAACACTTTAGTCAAACTTCACACCAACTCTTTCTGGAGCAGACAGCCCCTTTGGGGGGGGGGGGGGGAAAGATGTTAGAAAGGATAACCCCCCCCCATGACAGCTGTGCCTATACTCAAGCCATTTAAACCTCCCTCAAACAAACACCTTAAGAAAACAAGTTTGAATTCAAACACCATCCATAAATACACTTACTCCAGTATAATTTTTTTTATTATTTATTTATTACTTTGTACAGCTTGTATTTCCTTCCAACAGAAGATTCCAGCAACAAGCAAAACTAGAGAACAGAATGCAACAGCAGCAACTAAGGGGGTCCAGACTTTTAAGACAAAAAAAAAAAAAAAAAAAAAATTACATATCACACTAAAGCACTGAACAAGATAAGCTCTTCGTTACTCACTTTTTTGAGTCTGCATAGCAATTGGACCAGAGGAGACAAGTTTCTTCGAGTCATTGGGTTTCTCCACACTACGTGCTACAAAGCAAGCAGAAAGTAAGTACTTTCTTGTAGCCATGCAAGTCAACCTTGGCTTTTGACACTTACCAGATCTCTGCCCTCCAGGAATACATTGTCCACTACACCTCTGGTCATAAGGAGGAGTAGAAGTGCATACAACAACTTCACAATGAAAGTAGATCTGCAGGAGAAAAGCAAGTTTATCTAGATGACCAAATATTGCTAACAAATATGAACTATGAAGTTTTACCAGTTGCTCCAAAGCCATGTCAGCTTGTGTAAAGGAGAACATTTTCACTTGAAAACGCTTGTAGTGAGATGGAAACACCACTCTTGCATTTGTTACAACTGGCTCAAATAGAGTTTTGTAGGAGTCTGCAGCATTGGCACAGCTGAGGATAAAATAAATTTTAGATTTTTGCTTTAGTCTTTATAACCTGCTCCTATTTGACAGTACTTACCTGTCTACAATCAACTCCCATTTGGGGAGAGCTGCTGGATCAGGAGTTGTGGTTGCCCAGCACTCTTCCAAAAATAACTCTACTTGAGGATCTTGTGTATTGACAAGTTGGACTTCAAAATACAATGGACTTCTCAGAAATTGTGCAACTGGGTACTGCCCAGCATTATAGAATTTTATGTAAGAGGCATCTAAGGAATGGATCAGATGCTAGTTAGTAAAAAGTAAATCGGACCAAATACTCTACCCTAACCTGAGGCTTAGTAATCCTACCCATTGCCAATCTCATTACTACATCAACGAGACCCAAGCCTGGTTTAAGAACAGGGGCAGGATTATCCTGAAAACCAAACTCCACCAATTCTGTATCATCAATCATATATTGGCAAGCAATCCTCAGCCTGGAGGAACAGGAGGTAGTTAATGATTGTGCTGTTAAATGAATGGCAACTAACAATAGAAATTCTTACCAATAGATTGCCCCAGATGCAGGAAATAGCACATCATTTTCATAGGTCATTATATTGCCATCAAACTAAAAAGAAAACCAAACTATAAGCACTGTAAGCTTACCAATAAAGCCAAGACCAGCTTACCCGTCTTGTAGTACCACAGGTGTTCACATCAAAGCTAAATACTGCCGTCATAGTATCAGCCATCTGAGGTCTGCAGTTTGGATCCCTCAGTGTTAACTGACTTGGGAGAATACCAGGTGTCGTTTCCATCTTTATGGCAAGAGCAGTCATGGTACCATTGGCTAGACACCCTAAAGTCACAACCAAAAACAGTTGTCAAGAACAGGATATTTAAGTCTTTGCTTAATAAAATAAGTGGAATTACCAATTAGGTCAAGTGGGAAACTGCAGGACAATGAGAAATTCATGGTGACAATGCCCTGTATGTGTACTAGCATTACATCCAGCCTCCTACGGACCTCAGATGAATGGATATCCTGCAAAACACATTCCTCATTAAGTAGGACAGTTACACACCTGGCCAACAGCAGACCTTAACTTGCCTCATATGCTGCAAGAGCTGTATTGTATGGGATAATTATCCAGAAGCTAGAGGCCTGGTCATCATATCCATGGGGATAGGATAGCAATTGTGAAACAGGTGTTCCACCTATATAGACAGTCCAGTTTTGACCCAAGGACCCATAAAACACAGTTAAGTAGAAGTCTGTACTGCTGCAATAGCCTTCAATAGTCGGTGGCACTAAAGGAAGCAACAGCAAGAGTTTAGCAGTTAGTTTTATCATTAGCCAAGACCACTACCCAAGTGTCTTACCAATGTTATGCAGAGTGATTTCCACAATAGCAGTCTTGCTGAAAGTGGCATCTTCTGGTATAATGTTGAAAAAGAAAGTCACATTTAGGGTGTAGGTTCTAGTGTCTGGGGCAATTACCTGCAATTGAAGTGGTTAGATAAGGCAATATTAAATCTTTTCCCAAGCTCTAGCATCCTGGTAGTCTTAGCGGGGGGGGTCCTCCAAATTATAGACTACCATTACCTTCTGAATGACATTTGGATCATTGAATGGAACCTGAATACTGAAGTTTGAAAACCCAGTGGGCAATCCATGTGCCTGAACATTATAGCCTTTGTTGTTGGCTACAGTTATAGGCATTGCCAGTGGACCAACTGACACACCAATCAGCTGCACATCAAGATTTAACACTGAACCAACGGAGACATTAAAGTAGCCAGAAGTGGGTATAGTGTCTGGGTTGGGAGACAAAAAAAAAAAAATAAATTAAGAGTTTATAATGCTTGATAAACTACCTCCCCCCCCCCCACCACACTTACTGTCCACTACATCAAGTGGTTTAGGCATAAATGGAGTAGTGATAGGACGTCTTATTGTCTGTTTAGTGCGGTCGTAGATATCATCTTGCCAGACATGAACAAGTAGAGGTGTAATTGAATAGGTCAAACCATAGACATTCCCTGGTGCATGGCTCTGCAGGGAGAAGGCTTACTTTAATTACTACAGCAAGTGGCCCCCATTTACTCCCTACCCCACCACACACACCTTATAGTAGCCACCTGGAGCTCCAATTGCTATTGTAATAGTAATAAGGTCCTGATTAACATTTAAAGAATAGGTTTGTGCTTGCAGGGTAGAAGAATCAAGGAGTAATCCATTGATGCCCATTTGAATAGATATATCCGCATACCCAGTTGCATTAGCCAATGGTGACATAAAGCGTGGTACTATCCAAACAATGTCCTCCTGAGTAAATGAGACTCCATCTTTAAGAGATGGAGATTAGTTAAAAGCTTACAAGCAACCAATAAATTCTGTAATATAAACCCCACCATCCCCCAAACCTGTAGGACAGGCAACAGATGTATCAATCATGAGGACCATCCAGCGTTGTTTGTAGAACGTGATGGAATTCAGGACAGACAATGGCAAAGAGTTAACCTGCAATGAGAGAAGGTTAAAATTCTCTCCTAGGCAGAAGAGAGAAGTTCTGCCGATAAATGAGCCTACCATTTGAATCTGAGTCTGACTGGTGTTATAAGGAGATCGCAACCATATTCTTGAAGGGGTGGTGCCCACTCCATAGCCAAGTGCATTAACTCCGGACACAGTCAAGGCATTGTTGGTTGGATAACTGAATACCACTTGCCAGATTGAGACTGAAGAAGGAAAGTCCTAGAGGAAAGACAGTAATCAGCATTTAACAGTTGGGACAATATACTAAATTACTACTCATGTTCAGAAACCTACTTGGGGATTCACACCACTCCAGTCTTGGTTTGGATTCTGAACAATTGGTGCAACATCTGTTCTTACAGAGACCTATAAGCAAGAGATTTAGTTCAATCCCTTTAGATTAGGATCATGCCTTCATAAGTGGAACAGAGGTTACCTCCATGTAGGTTCCTTCACACATGACCTCCCTTTCGGAGAAAGAGTATGTACAGGTCAAATTTGTATGAAATGAGGTTACAGGAGACATGTTTGCATTTGGAGAACGCAGAATCTGGACAGCTTGCGAGAATGTACGATCGTCCTGAATAAAAGGGACAGATGTCATCTATTTTCCTTTCCTTTTAAGCCTTACTAGAAATACAGCACTTACAATGTTTGTGGCAAAGCAGCCCAAAAGAGAGCCCAGGCCAAGAACGTTACCCCATTCATCTATAGTTTCACTATATCCACATCTCATGGCCTTAGAAAGAGTCATTGGGACAGGCACACCATTCTGATCTATGACAAGATCAGTCAAGTTAGCACAGAACACAAGAATGCATCTATTTAAAACAGAATCCCACACACTTACTCAAAAGATTAATTTGAAAATACTGGCCCTGAAGGTAAGTTTGGCTTATAGACAGCACCATAAGGCTACCTTGGCAGCCTGTCCAAATACCTACACAAACAAAATAAGACGTTAACCAATAGTGCTTTAAAGGGTTATAAAAAACACAAAATAAGTTCATTAAAAAGGCCTACCAGCTGGCAAAGACTGAGTCCATACTCCAGACAATGCCGCCAAAAGCAGCATGAGCCTACATACAAAACAGAACCGAATAACTCACAAACAAAAACGCAAACAAAAACTTAGACAAAACTGAACATACTTACCCATACTGCAAACGCCACATTACTACCAGAGATGAGCACTGCTATTACAAGCACAAGCCAGCTACAGACTAAAAAAAAAAACTTTTTTCGTTTTTTTTAAATAATAAAAAAATTTATATATAAAACTGAAGAATTGCGCTGAACATACCCATCCGTAGCTGCCCCCGAACTTAAATGGCACACAAGGCAGCCTAGCGACGGGCGCGCGCAGCTGTGAGTCATCGAGTCCACCTGAACGCGCTATTGCTCTGATTTCGGATTCGGCCGCAGGCTAATTTGACTAATTGAAAATAGAGGCACGCGAACAGTGGGCAGATGGAAGTGTAAATTGATAAAAGTTAAATGTATGAAAACGCTGCAAAGCGCACTTCGTCTCGAAGTATAGACTTGTTATTAAAACGTTAAATTGAATGTGTTCTGAGAGAGTATACAGCTAAAATGAACACGTGAAATTAAAACTGTTTGATTTGTGAGAAAAGAAGGGTCAGAAATACACCACATAATATAAGTAATCGATTCATAAGGGCAACACTATTGATACAGACCGAGTATTAGTCTTTTATTGTTCAGTCAAGTGTCAATCTTCAGCGCCGTCAATTGCAAAAACAAATTAGAAAACTATTAACTAGTAATAATGCAAAACGACAAAACATGGGGAACTGAATGTCATGCTAATATCCTTCCCTGGGAGAGCCAGAAATGACTTTCTTCAAACTAGAAACTTTTTGAAAATTGAACGCGATATGCGACGGACTGGCACCCTGTCCAGGTCTTCCTGCCTTGCGCCCCAGATAGCTATCACCTTCACTGCGATCGTGCTGTGGACAAGCGAATTGGAAGTATGGATCGGTGGAATATATATATTCCAAAAGCCATACATACATACATATTATTGTATCGACTAGGCGTAGTCTATAATAGTATACACTTTAGTTAAAACGACAACGTTACAATTGTATTTGTTTCATTTACTCTGCGATGGCAGGATGTGAATGCATCACATCCTGGGCTGGCTCATACTTTGAGTCTGATGCTTGTCATCGCAAGCGTGCTGCACAATAAGAGGATCCAGAAAATGAAAACCTGTTTTGTTTTTTTTTTAAATTTAATGTTGACATTAGTATTTTTTTAATCTTCACATGCAATGTGATTGCAAAGTGCCTTCTTCTTCTTTCAGCTGCTCCCATTAGGGGTTGCCACAGCGGATCATTTTCTTCCATATTTTCCTGTCTTCTGCATCTTGCTGTGTTACACCCACCACCTGCATGTCCTCTCTCACCGTAAACCTTCCCTTAGGCCTTCCTCTTTTCCTCTTGCCTGGCAGTTCTATCCTTAGCACCCATCCATCCATCCATCCATTTTCCAACCCGCTGAATCCAAAAACACAGGGTCACGGGGGTCTGCTGGAGCCAATCCCAGCCAACACAGGGCACAAGGCAGGGAACCAATCCTGAGCAGGGTGCCAACCCACCGCAGGACACACACAAACACACCCACACACCAAGCACACACCCAGGGACAATTTAGAATCACCAATCCACCTAACCTGCATGTCTTTGGACTGTGGGAGGAAACCGGAGTGCCCGGAGGAAACCCACGAAGACACGGGGAGAACATGCAAACTCCACGCAGGGTGGACCCGGGAAGCGAACCCGGGTCTCCTAACTGCGAGGCAGCAGCGCTACCACTGCGCCACCGTGCCGCCCCTCCTTAGCACCCTTCTCCCAATATACCCAGCATTTCTCCTCTGCACATGTCCAAACCAACACAATCTCGCCTCTCTGACTTTGTCTCCCAACGGTCCAACTTGAGCTGACCCTCTAATGTACTCATTTCTTATCCTATCCATCCTCGTCACACCCAGTGCAAATCTTAGCATCTTTAACTCTGCTACATCCAGCTCTGTCTCCTGTTTTCTGGTCAGTGCCAACCAACCTATATAACATAGCTGGTCTCACTACCGTCGTATAGACCTTCCCCTTCAATCTTGCTGATACCCGTCTCTTACAAATCACTCCTGACACTCTTCTCCACCCATTCCACCCTGCCTGCACTCTCCTTTTCACCTCTCTTCCACAATCCTCATTACTCTGTACTGTTGATCCCAAGTATTTAAACACATCCACCTTCACCAACTCAACTCCTTACATCCTCACAATTCACCTCCCTCTCATTTACACACATGTATTCTGTCTTGTTCCTACTGACCTTCATTCCTCTCCTCTCTAGAGCATATCTCCACCTCTCCAGGGTCTCCTCAACCTGCTCCCTACTCTCACTACAGATCACAATGTCATCAGCAAACATCATAGTCCACGGGGACTCCTGTCTAATCTCGTCTGTCAACCTGTCCATCGCCATTGCAAATAAGAAAGGGCTCAGAGCCGATCCCTGATGTAATCCCACCTCCACCTTGAATGCATCCATCACTTCCCTTGTACATATCTTATACTCTTATGTACTTCTCTGCCACTCCCATCTTCTTCATAAAATACCACAACTCCTCTTGACGCATCCCGTCATATGCTTTCTCCAGGTCCACAAAAACGCAATGCAGCTCCTTCTGGCCTTCTCTATACTTCTCCATCAACACCCTCAGAGCAAACATCGCATCTGTGGTGCTCTTTCTTGGCATGAAACCATACTGCTGCTCATTAATCATCACCTCACTTCTTAACCTAGCTTCCACTGCTCTTTCCCATAACTTCATGCTGTGGCTCATCAACTTTATCCCCCTGTAGTTATTACAGTCCTGCATATCCCCCTTATTCTTAAATATCAGTACCAATACACTTCTTCTCCACTCCTCAGGCATCCTCTCAGTTTCCAAGATTCCATTAAAAAATCTGGTTAAAAACTCCACTGCCATCTCACCTAAACACCTCCATGCTTCCACAGGTATGTCATCTGGACCAACGGTCTTTCTATTTTTCATTTTCTTCATAGCTGTCCTTAATTCTTCCTTGCTAATCCGTTGCACTTCCTGATTCACTAACTCCACATCATCCAACCTCTTCTCTCTCTTATTCTCTATATTCATCAACCTCTGAAAGTATTCTTTCCATCTGCTCAACACACTCTCCTCACTTGAGAGTACATTTTCATCTTTATCCTTTATCACCCTAATCTGCTGCACATCTTTCCCAGCTCGGACCCTCTGTCTAGCCAACTGGTACAGGTCCTTTTCTCCCTCCTTAGTGTCCAGCCTCTCATACAACTCATCATACGCCTTTTCTTTAGCCTTCACCACCTCTCTCTTCACCTTGCACCTTATCTCCTTGTACTCTTGTCTACTTTCTGCATCTCTCTGACTATCCCACTTCTTCTTTGCCATCTTCTTCCTCTGTATACTCTCCTGTACTTCCCCATTCCACCACCATGTTTCCTTTTTCTACTTCCTTTGTCCAGATGTCACGCCAAGTACTCTTCTTGTTGTCACCCTTACTACTTCTGCTGTAGTTTCCCAACTGTTTTTTAACTGTTCACTACCGCTCAGTGCCTGTCTCACCTCCTTCCTAAACTCAACCTTGCAGTCTTCCGTTTTCAACTTCCACCATTTGATCCTTGGCTCTGCCCTCACTTTCTTCCTCTTCTTGATCTCCAACGTCATCCTACAGATCACCATACTGTGCTGCTTAACTACACTTTCCCCTGCCACCACTTTGCAGTCTTCAGTCTCCATCAGATTGACTCTTCTGCATAGGATGTAATCCACCTGTGTGCATCTTCCTCCACTCTGGTATGTCACCCTATGTCCCTCCCTTTTCTTAAAATATGTATTCACCACAGCCATTTCCATCCTTTTGGCAAAATCCACTATACTCTGACCTTCTTCATTCCTCTCCTTGACACCATACCTACCCATCACCTCCTCATCTCCTCTGTTCCCTTCACTAACATGTTCATTGAAATCTGCTCCAATCACCACTTTCTGTCCCTTGGGAACACTATTCTTCACTTCATCCAACTCACTCCAAAAATCTTCTTTCTCATCCATTGCACACCCAACTTGTGGGGCATATGCACTAACAACATTCATCATCACACCTCCAATTTCCAGCTTCATAATCATCACTCTGTCTGACACTCTTTTCACCTCCAAAACACTCTTGACATACTGTTCCTTCAAAATATCCTCTACCCCATTTCTCCTCCCATCCATACCATGATAGAACAATTTGAATTCACCTCTGATCCACCTGGCTTTACTCCCCTTCCATTTAGTCTCTTGCATGCACAATATATCAACCTTCCTTCTCTTCATCATATCTGCTAACTCTCTCCCCTTACCAGTCATACTGCCAACATTCAAAGTTTCTACCCTCAATTCCGTTCTCTTTACCTTCCTCCTCTCCTCCTGCCTCTGGACGAGTCTCCCCCCTCTTCTTCTTCTTCTCCTTCTTCGGCCAACAGTAGCCCAATTTCCGCCAGCACCCTGTTGGCTAACAGTAATGGTGGCAGTCATTGTTAACCTGGGGCTCAACCAATCTGGTATGGAAATTTGTATTGTTGTCCACATACTGATTTGGTAGAATTTTACAACGGATGCCCTTCCTGACGTAACCCTACCCATTTATCCGGGCTTGGGACCGGCACGAAGAAACACACTGGCTTGTGCATCCCCTGTGGCTGGGTTAGTTGCAAAGTGTGTAAGCATATTTTCTTTTATCTCTTGAAAGAAGTCATTCTTAAAAAAATGCTGTCACAAGAGTAGAGAAAACTCATGTTTGCAGCCTTGAAGGATATTGGAATATTGAACAGTTTAAAACTCTGTTTAGGGTGACATGCTAGAACAGTGGTTAACAATTCTGTTTATAGATCCTAGGTCACCAGACAACTTACCCTCTTAAAAATACTGGTTCTTTAATGGCAATTTATACTTCTTTACTGGGAGGTGTGGTTCCTCAGAACTGTTGCTTGGCCAAACACCATTTAATTATGGGAAGATTTCTTTCCATATGTAGTGGGTTCTTTGTGCTTTGAAGAACTTCTTAACATGTAGAAAAAGACTGAAATCTTTAATGTATGGTAGGCTACCTAGCAGGGCACTAACAGATTAAGAAACCCAGGACCTAGCCTATTTGATTGTATGCAGCAAGAGTCCATCTAAAATCATGACCCATGTATTTACCCGTGTATTTCAAAATTCTGTTACCATCTATTTCATGGTTATTTACAGTATGAAACCTATTACAAATCTAAATAAATAAATGTTCTTTCTGGAACCTTCATGTGGATGGGTCTTGTGAGAACCAAAAACAGTTCCTCTATGGCATCACTCTGAAAAAACACCCTGGTACCTTTATTTTTAAGAGTGTACATTCTGTTATTGAGTTTTCACTATCATTCTGCTACCCAGGAATTTTTTCTTTTACCATTTCAAGGTCCTCTCAAATTGAATATAAGTAGAGTAAACTGTAACTTTAGAGCAAAGAGGTTGAGATAATTCATTATCATGAAATATAAATCTCATTGTGTTTTTGTCCAGAATGTAAATCCACAATGTTAAATTTTGCACAGAACATTACAACATTAGATCAGATAACAAGAACATGTTCACGTAACAAGTAACAAGTAACTTTACCCCCAAACATCCAGCTACATTTGCTCCTGTACAGGCAAAAACAAAAAAAATCTAAAAAACCTTCTGAATGAAAAAAAGCTTTAAAAATTCCTTCACGGTTCCTTAGTGGCAACCAAAGCCCTTGTTTATAGGAGCAAAATGTATTTTTAAATTAACTCTCACACAGAAAACACAAAACTTCTCAGCAATTTTCAGCTGCCCATCTCGTTTGCAAAGTTAACATCAGCATGTCAGCAGGTCCTCCCACATTTGTGTAGGGGAAGGCCATAAGTTAATTTTTTCCCCTTGGGGAGCTTTATTTAGTGGTCCCCACCTATGCTTTATTTGGAGAAGTGTCTCTAGGAAGCATTTTTGGGAATCAGCACAAGTATGTAAAGTTGATCCCCATGTTGGATTTAGTGGATTTCAGTGAAATTTTGATTTTGGATCAAAATTTTTCCCCTTGTGGAATTTATTTAGTGATCACAGCTGTGCTTTATTTTACCTCAGGCAACACTGGGCACCCCTGCTACTATTCAGATAAAGATAATAAGTTTTCAGGAATTCATTTTACTCTAGCACTAGCACAATCATACCACAAAGACCATGAAGGATGCAATAGTAGTTGCACCCTCAGCCATAAAAAAGTAGCCACTCATCTACATAAAAGGAATACAAATTTGAGGGTGACATCAGAATGATATATCTCCATCACAATAGAACGTCATAAAAAATGTCCCCCTCAGATGTGTACATCGTGTTAAAGAACTTGAGGAGGAGAACTGGAAACTGTGTTGGGCCCTACATCTGTTGATGGACACTCTTTCCTCCATACTCCATCAACTCATAACTGAATCTTATTATAAGTCAATATCACCATCTCCTGTTTTAAGTGTGTCATAAGGACATGTTCTTTGTCACACTGGCTTCGGCTATTACACATTCTTCCATCTATCTGTTAGTTTTCTGGAGACAATAAACTAAATATTTCCAAGCCCTTTTAGCTACTGATAAAAGCTAGCACTGGCTCATCACCACAAGCATAATGAAAGAAGACTTGAATACTAGAGAAAAACTGTATTAGTTTTAATGCTGGTCTACAGTACATTTCCAAAAGGAAACAGATGTAATACAGACAAGATTCAGTAGTCTTTCATTGTAACAAAAATCCCTGTTAGCCTTAAAAAGTACATAGTAGGTAATGGCTTTGCCCATGTTGATTTCCACTGGATGTTTAAGCTGATTCTAAGTGGTGCACTTCTACTAGTGCCAGGATGGCTTGTCCTCAGGATGGCACTGGGTCAGGACAAGCAGGAGAATGGAACAGCAGTAAGCCAGGGTGTAGTGACTTCTCTTGGCCTCTTCTCCTATATATTCTCTTCTTACTCTCTGTCAACTGGTGTATACCTTAAAATAAAACTTTTTAAAACAAGCTTAAAGAACATTAAGAATAACTTATACATAAGTGTGTAGATAGATAGAGTAAAACATTCGTCACCTGATCGAACACTGGTTCAAACAGAGCCAGGAACAAATCACAAATATTTGGGACACCAGCTGGGTAATCCCTTTTAATTCTCTCAAACCTCTTCATAAACTTAAACAGGTGCCTTCTGGTAACACCTAACATAAGGCTGCAGGGTACAAAACAGAAAATAGCTTCAATGTTAACTCTAGCTGGCGAAACAAAGGAAGGGTTTCCTAGAGCTTTCACTTGTCGGAACTGGTCTCATCAAAGACAAATCAGTGGAGGCACCTGGTCTTTTTATAATGGGAGGATCAGAAGAGGCAGAGCTAATTTCCCTCATTGAGAGGTTTCTAGGAGCTGTGGGGAGAAAAGGGAACAGAGTTAGCGACAGCGCCCCCTCTTGTCCTGGTGGGTTACCGTTTACCTCGAATGACCCAGCAAGGAGATCCTCATACACACATGCGTGACACATCATATATATGTAAATGAACACAGTGACATATTCATTGACCTGATAACATTTGCTCTTAAAGGGTACATATAACAACATTGCTTGAGTCATTAAACATAACTAGGAACAAATTAAAAGTAGAAGTAGTACATTGTCATTCTAAATCAACACTGGTACACTAATTTCTAGACATTTCCCAAGTGCATATGAATTAAGTTAACTGACATCTCTAAAATGACACATTGTGTTGAAGTGTGGCACCATATGCAGAAATGGCTCCTCTGTGGCCAGCAGTACCATTAGGGTTATATCTGAGATCCTACATCTTTTAAATAGTATAAACAACTTTGGAGAGTTTTTACTTTAGTGAATTTGTATATTTGGTAAATTGTTACTCTTCCCCCCTTTTGCTTTATTTAGTATTTAGCATATAAATCTTTAATGTTGTATTAAATGAGGAAAGTACTTGTGTGAGGTATATTTCTATATGGCCACACTCTTAAAAATGTAATTTATTCTTATATAGCTCAATTCCCTACAAGCTGTGATCACAACACATATTTTAAAATTATTATGATTAACATTCATTGGTAATTTTCCACAAATTGCTCTAGAACTATTTTGCTCTTCAGGTTGTGCAAATATATTCTTTTTGGTCACATAATTCAATTATGTTATTATGTTGTTGCTGGAGTGTTATTCTCAGATATTTAGGAATTTTTTGTGTGTTTTTACAATACCATCTTGGTTTTCATGCATGCAGCCATTTTGATGAGCACTTGCTATACAACTTCACTAGGTGGGGCACTGCACTGATATCATCACTGCAGCGGGATCAAAGGTAGGCAATGTGCTTGGTCCTCTAGATTTGGAGAAATGTCAGAAGAAATTTCTGTGTGGATATTGTTTGTACTGCTTGTAACCTTCTTCTCCAAGTCACATCCATTATTCAAAATCTGACACTTTTTTTGGTGAACATAACACAATTATGGGTAAGAACTAAAACAGTATGAAATAAATCGGAGAATACAATTCTGTACATAAAAGTAAAATGCAATACTTATGATTGAAAAAATATAGATTTATATATATTCTATGTTCATGTTTTTTTTAATAAGTTATTAATCCGCTAATATTATTAATTAAATGGAAAATCAACTAGTCTTTTTTATACAGTGCCAACAACAGCATGCACCACCATACGATACATTATAGGAATAACAGAATTACAATAAAAACACACCAAAAAACAAATATACTGTATGACTTATACACATTAGGAGGACACTGAAAGTGTAATTAACAAATTTTCAAAAGCAAATTTCAAAAGAAGCTACACAGACCACCAGTACAGTATTAGCTGTAAAGGCACAAGGGAAGAGAGTGTAAAAAAGTCACAGCCTATAACAGAATCTCTGTTTTCCTTTATACAGCAGAAGAGTAGGCAGCTAGCCACTAATTATTGCATTATTTCCAGCTCAGCCCTTTCTGTCCGATCAAGATAAAATGACTGATAATGACAGAGAGGTTGTCATTTGTTCTATTATCTCTAGGGTGGACAAATTGTGATCAACATTGACACAGCACAGTCTTGTCAAGTTTTGCTTTTGCCGTCTTGCTTTGAAGCAATTAAGTGGGGTTACCGCCTGGAACACCCAGTCTTTGATGTTGCTTGTACATTGTCTTTCCACAATTTATAAGTAATATCAAGATTAGCAGTCCAAATTAGTATTATACAGTGAGGCTGCCGCAGTATAATCACATTGAATAGTAATGACCTTGAAATTTCATTAATGCTGGAAAGAACAGTTGGATTTTCAATCTAGATTTAAATATTGAGGCTGATATAGCCACTCCAAAATACCAGGAAGAGAAATCCAGAGAGTGAGAGTATCAAGGGTTAGTGATTGTTTGATGAGAGAAGTGTATAGAGGTTTTAGTGCGGAGAGAGGCAAATTTCTAATGGTGTATACAAATTTACAAAGATTAAGTAGCTTAGGTAAGTCTTGGAACAAACAGATTTACAAGTCAGTAGCAGAATTTAGAAAATTGTTTAAAAACAATTCCATATCTGACAGAACGCCAACATGATTTATCCCAATGGGAGGTAAATGTGGTCACAGAGCTTGGTTCAAGTCAAGACTCTGGCTTAAGCATTCTGAACTTGTTAAAGCCTGTTGATAACATGTGTAGAATTAGAAAAATGACTGTAGCTTTCGGATTAAAAAAAGTGATAAAAGGAGTATACTCTGTGATCAATAGGGTTAGACTTCTGCGATGCTTTGTATATGTTTTTTGCAGATGTTTTGACGGCAGCAAAGATGTGAAAATTAAAGATCGGAAATGTCAAGTACCACTATAAGGGTTTGCTTCAACTTGGGATTCTGTTGTTAGAGTCGATAGGCTTTGTGAATGCAAATGGATCTGTGAACATAATTGATAAAATTACACTTTAAACTCAGTTTGCTTTACAAAAACATTCTTTGTATCATATCAAAATGTACTTCTTTATACAAATGCAAAAATATAGAGCTACTGTCCACATTAAATATAATTACTAAGATATGTTATAAATTAATCACTATTTTATTATTTCATCTAATTCTACAACCAGTTAAAATTAAATTTAAAAAAATCTTCAATGTAATTTTTATTACTCTTATTAATACAAGGACACAGCAATAAACAAGAAAAAGGTTTTAATGTAAAGGGTGATACTATACCTCTTAGTAGAGGTATAAATGATCTAATCTCTCTGAATGGCCAGGAACACAAAAGGGTCTGAGCCCCATTTGGCTCACATCCATCCTTCACACACTTGGTGTACAGACAGCTGGGATGCCAGGATTTGATTAGTGTCACAGCAATGGCCTGAAGTGTGAGTCTAGTGAGTGCAGATATGACTTACACTTTAAAAAAGTGTCAAAGAGTTAAAAATCTAACAAAGCAACTGAGACAACACTGAGTTCCTGGCTAAATGTACAACCCTGCTGGCGTTTCACAAAGTTGTACTGGGAATTTGTTCTGCCATCAAGGAATGGCTATCTGGTATTTACAGTAAATGTGGCAAAGTAACACTTTGAAATAAGCAGTTCCAAAATAAATTTAAAACAGTAAATTAATCAGTACATGAGGTTGCATTGAATGTTTGTCTGTCTTTTTTAAGATGGACGATTTCAAAATTAGCCAGTGCTTTTTGAATGGAAGTTTTGGAAATTTCAATAATTTGTAAATACACTTTTTCGATATATCAACTAACATTTCTGAAGCCTTTCTGAAAAGTCTTCTTTTGAAGAATAAGTGTGCAAAATTTCAAAAAAATCAATGCAGTGGGAGCAGAATTGTTTTGTGCACACAGAAAAGACAATACACACATAAAAAGCAAAGTTTATACCATTGTTTCATATATGCACATCTTCACAAATAAATGGTTACTTTGTCCTTCTAAAGGCAAATGAAAGCCAAAAATACACCAAAAATAATGTAGACATTTTCTAACCCACTTTTCTAATTAGGGTTCTAATTGAGCTGGTGCATAAATGCAATAAACAAATGCATACATAAACATACATACATACATACATACGTTATACAAACATACATAAATAAAATTGTTATGAAGACATCCAGAAGTTTACATGAGAAATGAGACCATGAGGTTTGTTTGCTTCAACAATGTATAGGTTTTTTGTGTACGTTTTTATTTTGCTTGCCACATGTATTTCAGCAGCCATACCACTGCACTTTTGAATAAGTAATCCATCTGAAGCTATGCATGGTTGGACTTGGCCCATCTGCGAAAAGCTTGGGTTGCTGATGGAACAGGTGTTGATGAAGCTATCAGGAGGCTGTTATCTGGTGGTTTGTGTGTGGATCCCAGTGTCCATTACTGGTTCACTATCTCTCTCACCCCTCCCCACCTCATAGCTAATGTGTGGTGAGCATACTGGCACTAGAATGGCTGCTGTTGTATCATCCAGGTAGATGCTACCCATTGGTGGTGACTGAAGTGATTCCCCAAGATCTATGTAAAAAGCTCTGAGTAGGTTAGAAATGTGATATTTACAGTAAATGTAATTTATTATTTATTATTTTTATTAGTATTAATAAAAATAATAATAATTCATTACATTTATATAGCGCTTTTCGTATTATTATTATGTAGCATCTGCACTTTACTCTGAGTAAACAAGTACAGTAATCCCTCGCTATATCGCGCTTCGCCCTTCGCGGCTTCACTCCATCGCGGATTTTATATGTAAGCATATTTAAATATATATCGCGGATTTTTTCGCTGCTTCGCGGTTTTTGAGGACAATGGGTCTTTTAATTTCTGGTACATGCTTCCTCAGTTGGTTTGCCCAGTTGATTTCATACAAGGGATGCAATTGGCAGATGGCTGAGAAGCTACCCAGCTTACTTTTCTCTGTCTCTTGCGCTGACTATCTGTGATCCTGACGTAGGGGGTGTGAGCAGGGGGGCTGTTTGCACACCTAGACGATACGGACGCTCGTCTAAAAATGCTGAAAGATTATCTTCACTTTGCTACCTTCTGTGTGCAACTTTTAAGTATGCTGCACGGTGCTTCGTATACTTAAAAGCTCAAAGGGCACGTATTGATTTTTTAATCTGTCTCTCTCTATCTCTCTCTAACTCTCTCTCTCTCTCTCTCTGCTCCTGACGGAGGGGGTGTGAGCTGCCGCCTTCAACAGCTTTGTGCCGCGGTGCTTCGCATACTTAAAAGCAAACAGCCCTATTGATTTATTTGCTCCTTTGAAGAGGAAGATATGTTTGCATTCTTTTAATTGTGAGACTGAACTGTCATCTCTGTCTTGTTATGGAGCACAGTTTAAACTTTTGAAAAAGAGACAAACGTTTGTTTGCAGTGTTTGAATAACGTTCCTGTCTCTCTACAACCTCCTGTGTTTCTGCGCAAATCTGTGACCCAAGCATGACAATATAAAAATAACCATATAAACATATGGTTTCTACTTCGCGGATTTTCTTATTTCGCGGGTGGCTCTGGAACGCAACCCCCGCGATGGAGGAGGGATTACTGTAATTTCAATTTGTCACTTATTTTACTTGCTTCAATCATGCAACAAAAAAATATATATATTGTTGAAAGCAATTCTGGATGGGATGCGGAGCCATCCAAGAGCACAAATTTGCATACTCATACTCAATTTCACTTGATTGTACTAAAGCTATGGTACTTTGAGAGTGACAAATAGAAAGTGTGTGCCTCATGTTAAAGTGTACCTCATATTTTCCTTTTAAACACGAGTACTGACATTTAAAAACTGTGCACACATTTCATGTAGGGGACAGATACATGAGTGGTTTGACAATAACTGGTGTTTGTAAATCCATTCCTCCCATCATATACTCCTCTTTCCTAAATCCCCTGGAAGGGAATTTTCTCAGCATGGTATTGGAGAGTATATAATAAAAACTCCAACACCCAGAAAAACCTCCTTCAGGCATTGGATTAGGCCTTTGGAGACACTGGCATGGAATTGTGTCAAGGTTGGATTCAGAACACCACTGGATTCTTTCGCCATGCTTTGCAAGGAAGAATGTCGTCTTGCGACATCGATGAAGTCCTCTGTCCTGTTGCAACCCAGAGAAATGAGGCAGAATAAAGAGTCTTCCTTACAAGGATTAACTTTGATTTGACATTTTGCTAGTGTACAACTTTCTACTGCAGTGTGCCTTGCAATCGGGCCTTTTCTGTCTTGTTTCAATGGTTTTTGCAGTAATATTTTTCAGAGTGCAGAAAACTCCAAACACTATATATCCATCCATCCATTATCTAACCCGCTATATCCTAACTACAGGGTCATGGAGGTCTGCTGGAGCCAATCCCCGCCAACACAGAGAGCAAGGCAGGAAACAAACCCCGGGCAGGATGCCAGCCCACCGCAGGGCAACACTATATATATTGCAGTAATTTTTTGAGCTGTAAATAAACATTATTGCTAAACAATACATTTGTATTTACTATAGTTTGTTGCTGCATTTGGTTTCCTATACTGTAACTCAACATACAAAAGACAATATCGTCAATAAACATTTTTCTGTAATGTAATGAACAGTTTTGACTGGAAGTATTTTCAATTGTTGATGTACTGTATTGTGTAATGAATGCGCAGTAGGGTTTTTATATTGACTGGCTTTATATGCTATCAGAAAGCGGTGTTTGATTTTGAGTAAAGATGAAGTGGTTTTGAGTTCCTTGTGTTATTTTGCCAGACCAGTCAAAGGTTTCGTGAATACAATGTGAATATTTGGTTTTGTGTTTAGAATTTTCAGGAAAGGGTGATAATGTGCACAGTTCGAGATACAAAATCTGAACCTACAGACACAGTTACTGAAATACATTTCTCTAAGCCCAAACTTAAATCTGCAAAATCACAAGCAAATTGTTCTGCTTAACACTCTGTTGACAAAACTAAAGGACGTTTTTGGCAAGGCGCTACACACAATGCACAGCTATATACACAGCCTTCACCCCTAAGCTCACTAACAACCACAACCTCCAGATAGCTGAGCAAAGTTAGAACCTGCATAAAAGCCCAGTTGAGTGCCTACACCTTTAAAAGGAATGGAAAACAATGCTGCATTGAGAGAGAGGGAAGTAAGAAGACGCAGAGGTCAAGGTTAAGGACGAAGGTAACAAAAAGTTCAAGCACAAAGTCATGAGTGATCTCAGATAATTTCAGGGCCACCTTTATTCACCCTGTTCCTAACCATGGTTTGACTTTGAGAGAAGCAGGGCAGAGAGTGCAACAAAACCTCAGTTGCTCCACAGTTGTCTCTGTCTTACAGATACTTAGAAATGAAAACAGGCACGTTATCATTTGTACTCTGCTATACAGTACTGCCCTGACAGTATTGTCTGGTGTAGGTACTACTGTAGAATATGCACATGTGCATTGATGTGCCAGTTCATAACACTATACAGTGCTGCAAAATACTGTCACAGACAGCACAGGTTGGTGTCGCGGCCAGGACCAATGGTTTCTTACCCACCTGGGATGTCTTTATAATGGAGGGATATGAATTGATGGGTAGCTTGGTTGACTTTTCAACTAGGGAAGTCATACTAATGGAAGGACAGAGGGATACTGCCTCTCAGGGCCATGTGTTCCCCTGATACACTGGATAGCAGTATCCCACTGATGGAGCTCCCATTTGTACACCTGCAGGGCAGCATGGGAGCTGTAGTCCAAATGGGCAGTTCTACTGGGGTACTTAGCTGCTTGCCCTGATGGTGCTTACTGTATATGCTTAGAATGTTTTTTTGTGTGTGGTTGGGGGTGTTTAGGGTAAAGAGTTTTACACTCAGTGCACTTTGAAAATACGATATTGGAGGTATATGGGACTTTCCTGGTCTGAAGCTGGTGTATCAGACTTTCCATCTTGTTTTTTTTTTTTGCTGTCTAGACTATATACAGTATGTTAATATTCTGGAAGTGTTGGAGGGAGGTGGTTAGTTACCATCAACCTTAGTTTGGTGCTTCATTTGAGTACCAAGTTGTGTGCATTAATATGTAAAGCCATTAAACAAATGTACAAGGCAACTGGTTCCATGCTACTTTCTTGAGTAGTACTCTATACAGACATCTAGAAAATGGCACAGTATGTATAACTATACAACATATAGGGTTCATGAGTACACCTTTTAAATGTAACCTTGGTATGATTATGCTTCAAAGTAAAAACACCTTTGAGCTATGTGGTGTTGTGGTCCTCCAAACCCACCTCCTCCCAGAAAAAAAAATCTTTTTGGGGACTCCAACATGCTATTAACTTACATAACTTCTTTATCAGGAGCTATCTTAATCTCTAATTACACAATCTGTGGACAGTGGCCTTACAAGAGGGAACTATACAATGAACACTGACATTCAGTTAATAATGGTATCGATCCCCATTGAACCTGTTTTTGAATACTGTATGGTCAGTAGACTGCCAAATGCATCACCTCTACTCCAACCAAAACCCTCACACATGCAATCCCCACCTCTCACAGCCAAGGAAATAAGTTGTTTACTTTCCTGCTTTATTTTAAATTGTAAATAAATGTTGGGATAATATGCAGCATCAATATTACACTGCAATCCATGTGGAAGGATGATATGTACTGTATGACCAGACTAAATATACACTTACACAAGCCATTAATGTTGCATTTCAAATAAAAGATCTTTTTTTAGCCGATAGTAAGTCTGGTTGTACTATTTCTTTTAACAATATAAGCATTTTAAAGTGGTTTTGTGAATTCAGCTTTCCAGACACAATTGAGGAGAGGTAATTGTGAGGATCAAGCAAACCAACAAACAATGCAAAACAGTTCCAGATCATGCAAGTACCATGTTAACACATTAATTTCTACCATTTAAAACAACAAAGAAATTTCCCATTTTATAAGATACTACAAACTTCATTTGAAACAGTAGTATACTAACAGATCTTTAGTTTTTTTTTTTTACTTCTCCTAAGGAAAAAATAATTGCTTATTATGATCACTTCTTATGTTGTACTTCTGCTCTTTAAGGACATGCAGAAAAATGGTTTCAGCATGCATAAGACAGAGCTAGAATGTTAGTGAAACCTTAATTTGATATTCCTTATTACTTGAATGATGTACAGGGATGTCTACACCATTGCCAGATATGCTTGTTCAAAACACTGAATGAAAAAAATCAGTGTATCCTAAATACTGCAGTATTTAGAAATCCCAAGGAACCAGGCCCTATCTTTTTTGCTGGAGCTGTAGGGAGTAGGGTCCGGGGCTACTGAGATACCAGAGTATTTACTTCTTGTGTGGGTTGTCACACTGCTGTCATATCCCACAGGCTATGTTGATCTTAATTTTTGACTACAAACTGGGCTGATGTGGAGTGGATGTTTTATTACAGGCGTTTATATTCAGTAATTATTTGTGTGTGTTCGTGTGTGTGTGTGCCGGTGGCAGGCTTCATAGCATGAAAAACAGAATTGCTTCTACTGTTCTACTGTTACGAATTGTTTGTCTGGCGCCCCCTGCTGGATTAGTTCTGCCATTGCAGTTCAAAATGTTACATTGTGGTCCAGAAATTGATAAGAGCGAGTTATGAAACATTTATGGGTGGACTGCCACACTGTGGTTACAACTTAGGCAGCGTTATCTTGGACTGAAGTAAATGCAACTCACTTCAAATGAAATCTACAACGTTTTGCTCTTTAACTGAGGAGGCAATGTCGAAATTTATCTGATTAGGATACGGCACTATACATTTGATTTCAGATTCATTATTTGCAATGTCATTTACAGAACATTTAAAAACGTGTTTAAAAGAATCTCGAAAAAGAAAAAATACTCCTAATATTGAACAGTAGGCCTAAGTCTTGTTTATACGATAATTTTAAAAATAACTTAAATTTGAAAATATTAGGCTAATACATCGTGATCAAAGTTTATTTTAAAAGACATAATTGATAAAAGGAGGACAAATGCGCTGTCTTTTTACAATGACATATATTTCTCGCCTGTCGGCATTTCCTTTTATATTAAAAACGACGCTTGTACCGTTTTGCAGTGAGACACTTAGATTTATACATAAGGAGATCCTATCCAATAAATGCAAAATTAAATTTATAATTGTTACCGTGCAATACTGAAGCCTGTTATTTTATCTCGGCTCTGTTAATACGATCACAGCATGCAACATACGTTTACAGACATATTAAAGAACTTCAAATGTTTCATCAGTTAACAGTTATTTGAATATACTGTATCTAAAACATCAAGACGGTGCGGTAATTCGAGATGCTATCTGACAGTTCCAGCTCCCTGAGGTTTTTTTTTTCCTCCCACATCTCAAACACTTGCATTAATATTAAGCATCAAGTATGAATTGATTTCACTTTCGTAATTATACAAGTTCGTGGTGGCCAGGGTGGTTGCTGTTTTGCTCCAGATGAGGATCGGTTGCAGCTACCTAAAACATTACGCAGGTTCCCATTCATTTTCTATACTCCATTATCCTGAGCAGAGTCGCCCAACACCTCAGCTACAGGGTGCCCGTCTCTCACACTCAGTAACACACACACACACACACACACTGCGTATGGTGCCAATTTAGCATCGCCAGTCCAGCTAACCTGCACGCCTTTGGACTGTGGGAGGACACCGTGGTATCCGGAGAAAATCCAAAAGTGCACACGGGAAGAACATGCAAATTCCAATGACGGCGTACCTGGGACATGATCTGGTCGCGTTACTGCGAGGCAACAGCACTGGCACTGACTATAATCATGCAACATGCTCTATCGCACACTGAATAGCGATGTGTTTTTTCAATGTACTAGGCTAAAACTGAAAAAGACGAAATGAAAGTATGTCCTACCTAATGCATACCTGTCAACTCGTTTGTCCATCCACCACACCAAACCCGACCACAACCCCCATTCATTCAATTAACTAAAGAGATCATGACTACTAAACTTAAACCCGGTTTATTATAAATCAGCATCGGCATTAATTCCACTTTGCAGATCCGAAATGTAATAAAGACAGTTTCCACGCACAATATTCAGTCTTTAAAAAAGTTACTTTAGTTGTGTACATTTATATATATCAGGAAGCTTTTTAGTGATTTTAGCATGCTCCTTATTCTGCCAAATGAAGCAAGAACCAAGAATTCCGTTATCTGATTAGTAGCGGTTCAAACATGGACTAGTCCATTCCCACTGCAGTACAACGTACTTCCAAGAAAACCGCTAATATAAAATAGAAAATAATCTTCCTTTACTGTCCATATACACCCGCTTTGGTTAAATTTAACAAAATACAGAATAATTGTACAAGCATTAGCAATGGTTTGAAGCACTGACGTAGCCAATTGCGAACGTATTAATCCGTTGTTTACGGTGGACACAGTAATCCTCAAACGTCACAGTTTTTTTTTTTTTTTTTTGCTCAAACAAGACAGTCTCATTTGTTTCTGAGTAACTCCGAAAGTTCATTGATGTACTGGATGGTGTATTTGAGCGTCTGTATTTTGGTGAGTGGCTGTCCTCTTTGGCTATAGTCTGCAGGTAAATAGTCCCGTAGCTGGTGCAGAGCATCGGCCAAACTCCTCATTCGAAGCTTCTCCCTTTCGCTTGCTTTCATTCTCCGTTTAATAGACATCTTGGGTTTGACTGCCCTGTGATTAGCAGTGGTCGGAGCCAACGATCGACCGCAGCTCCCCAGAGAATGAGGCGCAATGTTTACCAGGGACACTTTCTGTTCTGAATCACCGAAACGGGGTGGAGACGGGCAGAAGGATTCGAAGGACGATGCCGGAGATAAGGCATTCGCTGGTACCTCTTGATCCCTCTCGAAATCCTTCACTTCTTCAGCTTTCCAGCCCCATTCGGCGAGCAGCTTAGATGTCAGAGAGTTTAAATCGTCGACCTGTGGAAGCGGTTCTCCGTGTAGATTATCCATCGCTCTGTCGGCACGCGTGCGCATCAGGGCCGCGGTTTTGTACTGTCGTTCAGTTGCAAAGACTCGCTTTTTAAAATGAGGAAAATAAACACTAAAATAAGAAACCAGAGCCCTCCGTTTTATATGTCGAATCCAGCGTCTGGAGATTTATACTTTTACAGCTGACGATGAAGTTCAAAGAAAGCGAAAGTGACAAAAGCCTGTAGTTGCAAGCGACCCTCATTGTCACCGTTGTGTGAAAGAGCCGTGATCGAGCAGGTAGGTAACGAGAAGAAGCAAGAAAAACAATTAAAGGGACTTGTGTGGAAGTGGGTATTTAAGCTGCCATTACTGCAATTATCATATTCTTGCTAGCAGACTAATGGGGATATCAAACAACACGTCAAACAGACGTAGATGATGGATGGCCTTGTCTCTTAGTTGCCTTTAAATAAAAAAATATGTTAACTGGGTTTTTAAGCAACTCTGTTTATTCAAGACATGTTTAGTCAGATATTTGCTTCAACAACTCAGTAAGTGTTGAGCACTGATCCATGGTGCTACCAAGTGTTCTGTCTTATCCAGCAGATGACACTGACCTACCTTATACCTGATTGTTTTTTTAATATTATACGCCTCTCTAAGATATAATTCTAATTAAATGATAACATATAGTGACACAATGGTTGGTATGCTGATTCAGATCCCCTGTTTCATTTTAGATCCCAGACTGGGTACTATAACTGTGGAGTTCACACATTCTTTTGTGTCTGTGTGCCTTTTCCTCTGGGTGTTCTGGTTTCTTTACACATCCTGAAGAAGTGTGTTAGGTTAATTGATGACTCTATTAGGGCATGGTTACCCAAACTAGTGCTAATGTGATGGAGTGATTTTGTCTCCCAGGTTGCTTTGAAAGTGGTTGGCCATTTAATTTCTGGATGGCATGGTGGTGGAGTGTTTAGAGCAGCTGCCCCCCATCCCCCCCTGGGTTCAAATCCTAGTTGTGTGGCTTTTGTAAGTTCTTCTGGTATCTGTGTGGGCGTTTTCTCCAAATACACTGGTCTTTCACCTCCCAAAGAAATGCAGGTTATGTTAATTTAACAAAATTAACAGTATATTAGCTCAGTAGGAGTGAGTGTAGATGTGTGTGCACTCATCAATGGACTGGTGCCTAATGGTTCAGGGACAGGCACCAGCTCCAAGCAACCTCTAAACTGAATAGTAGATTAGAACATGGCTAGGTCAGTGGAGTATCTGTTGATGAATGTGACTCTTGAAAGCCGTGCATGTCTTTCCAAAAAGTATAGAGGAAACAAAAAATGAACATTTTCACAGATCTGATTGATCCAGTTTGAAAATGATGTGTAGTTACAGCCTACCCCAACACCACCAAGTACAAGAGAGCAAATAATGCTAAATGGGTTGCAAATCTTAAATATCACTCCTGAATGCCCTGCCAATCTTGGATTGGATCCTATGTTTGAACTGGGAGCTAGAATCCGTGATAAGATCTAGGACTCAGCAATCTAGTATTTGACTAAATGAATCAGAAAATCCATCCATTTTATAATCCATTTGTCCAGTTCAGGGTCACAGGGGAAAGAATAAGTGAAGTCACTTTTTCTGGGTGTTTGCTCCTTTTAATTGTAATCAAGAGTGGAGTTGGATCATGTCAGATATGTCTATATCATATGTGCCTGTTTGCCCATTTGCAAACAATAAATAATAATAATAATGCATTTTATTTATATAACACATTTCCCATGTCCACAGCACAGTTTAGAAAAATTGTTTGAATGTAATATGAGAGCAATGTCCATAAACGCAAAATCAGGAAAATATTAGATGTTTTCTATTGTATATACAAAGACTGTTTAAATTTCTTTTAAAAGTTAACAAACAGCTTTGTGAATTTCTGTATTGCAGTAGAGTACTGCAGTGTTTAGTGTTGCTGCAGTACAAACCAGCATGCTATGTATGAATCTTGTGCTGGTCATTGTGTGTACGGAGTCTGCATGTTCTTCCACTGTCTGTGCAGCTGTTCCTCCCATATTCCCAAAGTCATGCTGGTTAGGTTAATGGGCAACTCTAAACTGGCCCCAGTGTGAGTTTTTGTGCATGACATGTGAGTGTGAGAGGGCCCTGTAATGATCCTGTGTTCTGTCCTGTTTGTGCCAAGTGCTCCTGGGATAGATTCTGGCCACCCATACCACTTAATTGGATCCAGCAGGTTTAAGAAAGTTTGTATGGATTGACACAATAGAAATAGAAACTGAGAAATAGTGATTTGATTCATTAAAAAGATTTTCAGTTAAATCAGTAATCAGTAGCATGCAGCTATAGTAGGTCCAAATTGAAAAGCTACCATTTTAGAGAGAAGTCTGACAGGGCACTGTGAGGAACTGCTTGTACGAGTGAGGCTGCACATATTTATATACAGTTGATATTGGGCAAATACAAATTGTGACTGTATGCTACTGTACATGTGGATGTAGTAGACTGTCACCCTGCTCTTAACTGCTTACTATCTTGTGTTTGATGTTGGCAGGATAGGCTTATGCTCTTGTCATACACACCCCCACACACACTTTGAACTGGGTTACTTGGGACTGAGAATAAAATTTTATTTTATGATCTAAATTTAAATGCCAGCACAAAATATGATAGCATCCTCTACTGCTACTTTCATTTTATATTGTTAATAACTGACACCTAGTTCAAGAATCATGTTAAATTGTTTAATTACAGCATTGTAACTCATTTACAATTAGAAGTAGAAAGCAGCTCATCCAGCTCAGGGTCACAGAGGCCATTGCCTGTCACTATAGCTTCAGGCACTATCATGTGACATGTAAGCACACACACACACACACACACACACATACACATGGCAAAATTAATCTGAATTGCATATCTTTTGGGAAGACCATGCATTGTGTGGATGGAGTTTGCACATTTTCCCCAAGTGTTCTATTGTTTTTTTTTCACCTTCTGAGATGAAATGTATTTATGATTTAAAACTGGGAGTCGGTCAGATGCACAAACCACTGGGCCACCATATGGACATTTTCATTTCAAGATGAGCACACTCTTCAAGAGCATTCATAGTTACCATCAGCTGTCAAAGTAACAGTACTTTATTTACAGTAATAGTTTTTGTCAGTCTTGGGATGAACTGTAGGCTGAGTGCTAATCTAATTGGGGTCTGGTTTAAATTTTTGTTCTCTGCCACTTTTTTAACCTTTTACTTATTGCTAAACATTCCGATGGATAAAGGCGCTATGTAAATAAAACATTATTATTATTATATAATGAGCCATGATCAATATTACTTGAACCCAAAATTCTCTTGTTTGTGAATGTATCACTTTATCATTAGCTCAGACACTTTCACTCTCTCCTGAATGCCAAGTGAGATAATATGTTTTTGTTTAAAATCAGTTTTAAAAGACCTTCATTCAGAATGGGTTCTTTTCACAAATGTTTGGTGTCTGGAGTTCTTTGTTAGTATTCTAACCTGGTCAACTCCTTGTTCACCATAAATTTCTTGTAGACAGAAAGATTTCTTATTATGAAAGTTTTGGCTTAGGTTTTACTGGTCAAATTTAGAGTTGATGGATTTGATTTATGTTTATTAATTTTGAGCTAATTTGGCTCTCCACATTGTGGAGGTTGGGGGTGTAACATGACATGATGGCACAGTTGTTAGAGCAGAAGCCTCATGGCCCCAGTGACCTGAGTTCAAGTCCCGTCTTGGTCACTATCTTTGTGGTGTTGTTCATGATGCTCATACTGTAATACATTTCTGTCTGTACTCCACTCCATCTCCATTCAATTGCTAATCTTGTTAAGTTAACCAGTGACCCAATATTGTCCAAAGTCTGGGCATGTGAGATGGACTTGTGCCAAATTTTTATTTGGCTCCATCCTTGCACCTGATGCTGTTGGAGTGGGACTGAGACCTTGATACTCAATAACAGATAAAAAATAGGAAAACACAGCTCAGTAATTCTTAAGACCATGATCACAACTTTGAAAAAATATATAATAATAGGTGTGGAATATAGCGGCGCCCTCGTCCCCTTGAACCCTCAGACGACAGGTCAGACACCTGATACAAGTCCAATATTTTATTTATTTTATAATAATAATGTGCACCAAGCACCTCCACTCCCCTACACTCCAATAATAAATCAATAATCCAATATAATACCAACTCCTCCACTCCTCCCAGCAGCTCTGTCCCACTCCCTCCCAACTCTGACTCCCAGCTGGGATCTCCCACAATCCTTTTATAGTCCATGACCCGGAAGTGCTTCTGATCCTTCAGTCCATGTGATTACCCAGCACTTCCGGGTCAGGTGAAAACTCCTTTTCTTCATCCCGGAAGTATGTCATCTTCTGTCGCTGTGACTAAGATGTACTTCCAGGTTGTAGGGCAGGTAGCAGTCCCCGGGCCTCCCTGTAGCGACCCCTGGCGGTCCTCATGGTATCCAGCAGGGCTGTGAAGGGAAACTCCAAGGTCCATGATGCCCTGCTGGAACCCGGGGCATCTCCACGTCGCAGGGAGGGCTCCACCTGGCGGCTTGAGGGTATTGGCCGGGATAAACTGCCGGCCATAGTCCACATAGACTATACCGATGTAGCAAATCAAATATTTTTACAGTATTTCTAAGGCTTAACCCAAAATGGGACTGAAGTGTCGAGCCTTCATTTAAGTGTTTCTATATTTGTATAGAAATATAGGCCATTGTGATTTTACCACAATGTACAATGCTAATATGGTCTGAACAATGCATCCCATTTTGCTTTATATTGTAGTCGTTCTTAATGTGTGTTGCTCCTTTTAAATCTAACATTCTCAAGCCTACTTAATCCAGTTCACAGTCAACAGAGTGAGTACATATGTCTGAAGCACTGGGCACAAGAAAGACAAAAGGGCTTAATAGGTCACCACTTATGCAAACACCCATATTCACACTCACACAATGCTCATGTGGACTTGCCAATCAACATAACCTGCACGTAGTTAGAGATGTGGGAGGAAAACCTGTGCAGATTTGAGGAGAACAGTAGGACTCCATACGCATAATGGCTGGATATAGGATTCAAACCCAGTAAAGTGAAAGTGTGATCACTGCATCAGTTCATATTGCAGACAAAAACAATTTTATAAAATTAAAGCAACAAAAAGTGAAGAATATTCAAGGAACAGCTGTTCACAGTCAAAAAACGAGAGCCTCACAGAGAAGAAGAGCTATCAGGTCATTTAAAATAAGTTATCATCAATAATACCTTGTGTGGAGTATGCTGTACCATCATTTGCACACCCTCTAAGGTTGTGTCCAAATACTAGATTTAAGTTGTATGACCAAAAGTATGTGGACAGCTTTCCAAATTATTGAGTTAATATTTTGCAGCTGAACCCACTGTTAACAGGTGCATAAAATCATGCATATAGCCTTTCAATCTCCATTGACAGTAAGATGGGTCATACTGAAGAGCTCAGTGACTTTAAATATAGCACTGTCATAGGATGTCATGTTTGCCACATGTCAGTATGTGAAATTTCTGCTCCGCTAGATCTGTAATTGTAAATGTAATTATTGTTAAGTGGATGTGTCTAGGGCGGCACGGTGGCGCAGTGGGTAGCGCTGCTGCCTCGCAGTTGGGAGATCTGGGGACCTGGGTTCGCTTCCCGGGTCCGCCCTGCGTGGAGTTTGCATGTTCTCCCCGTGTCTGCGTGGGTTTCCTCCGGGTGCTCCGGTTTCCTCCCACATTCCAAAGACATGCAGGTTAGGTGGACTGGCGATTCTAAATTGGCCTTAGTGTGTGCTTGGTGTGTGGGTGTGATTGTGTGTGTCCTGCGGTGGGTTGGCACCCTGCCCAGGATTGGTTCCCTGCCTTGTGCCCTGTGTTGGCTGGGATTGGCTCCAGCAGACCCCCGTGACCCTGTGTTCGGATTCAGCGGGTTGGAAAATGGATGGATGGATGGATGGATGTGTCTAGGAGCAATCACAGTGCAGCCACAAAGTGGTAGACCATGCTAAGTCACAGAGTTGAGCCACAAAGTTGTGAAGTGCATAGTGCATAACAATTGCCTATCTTCTGTTGCATCACTCACAACCAGAGTTCCAAACTGCCCCTGGAAGCAACATCAGCACAAGAATTGTGTATCAGTGCTTCATGAAAGAGGCTTCCATAGCCAAGCAGCTGCACAAAAGCCTAAGACCACTATACACAATGCCAAACGTTGGGTGGAGTGGTGTAAAGCATACCACCATTGAACTATGGAGCTGTGGAAACATGTTCTCTGGAGTGATAAATCACACTACCTTATTTGGCAGTCTGATGGATGAATCTGTGTTGATAGGTGCCAGGAGAATGCTACCTTGTACAGTGCCTACCATTAAGTTTGGTAGAGGAGGGATTATGACAGGATTTCGGCTAGGCCCCTTAGTTCCAGAGAAAGGTACTGTTAATGCTACAGCATACAAACACATTTTAGACAAATATTTGCTTCCAATTTGTGACAGCAGTTAGGGAAAGGCCCTTTTCTGTTCCAGCATGATTGTGTCTCTGTGTACAAAGCCAGGTCCATAAAAACATGGTTTGACAAGCTTGGTGTGGAGGAACTGAAGTGGCCTGCACAGAGCCCTGACCTCATCCCTATTGAATACCTTTGGAATGAATTGGAACACTGATTGTGAACCAGGTCTACTCGTCCAACATCAGTACATGACCTCACAAATGGTCTTTTGGCTCAATGGGCACAAATCTTCATAGACACAATCCAAAATCTTGAAATAAACCTTCTCAGAAGAGTGGAGGCTCTTATAGCAGGAAAGGGGGGGCCAATACCATATTAATGCCTATGGTTTTGGAACGGGTTATCAGGTCAGGTCAAGTCAGGTTGGGGAGCATGCACTGGTACAGCATGTTGCTGCACCCACCACATGACGAAACAGCTTGGGATCCTGGTTGGCAACCCCCCAGGCAGACACATGCTCCAGTCTCACTCTCCGGAAATGACCATCTATCTGCCACAGCAAAGTGTTATGTGGGCATCCCATTGGCCCAGTCCAGCCACTAGGGTCCTCAACAGTGAAGATACTGCAACCTCGATCACCCTTGGGGAATTGCGCCACATGGCCGTAGTGCCATAACTGATGCTCCCTCACAATGCAGGTAATGTGCCTCAATCGGGACTCCATGAGCAACCACTCATTCAACACAAAGTCAAACCAGTAGTACCCAAGGATTCTTTGAAGAGACACAGAACCAAAGTAGTCCAGTCATCGTCATCCTTCCAATGGTGTCTGATGTCAATGGAATGTCCATCAACAATTTATTTCATGTATAGCCCACAATCACAGAAGGAATTCCTCAGTGGGCTTTAACAGGCCCTGTTTATTGCCAATGACTCCATAAGAACACAAGAAAAAACTCAGAAACAAATCTTGGGGAAAAAAAAATGGAAGAAATTGTGGCTCAGGTAAGTATGATGGTCAGGTGTAACCAAACCTTTGACTATGTATTGTACTGTATATATTTAAAATGATTTCTTTTTATCATTGCACTGGAGAGTGGTGACATGTTCAGTTATGCCAGTAAGAATTTTTGTGTATTCTGTATATATGACAAAGCTACAGCTGCTACTGAAATATATAAAAGTACAACGTAGATAACTGGCACAAGAAGACACTGATCGGGTGAGAGATTTGAACTGTGAAGGGTGGACCTGTGAAGTAACAGTGCTACCACTGCACCACCGTGCCATCCGTTCACTCCATTTTACTGGCAAGTTGTCTACCACTTTTACAATACACCTTTTGTAGCTTAATATTGTAATTGGCCTTGATGTACATAGCACATTTGAATACTGATTTTCTTCCTTTTTTGTTGTCATATTGTTTTTGTCTGGAACAGTCCATGCAAGTATAACAGCACAATGTAAAATAAAGACCAGTTGATTCATGGCATGCCACTGGCTATATACTCTTAAAAATAATGGTTCTTAAAATTGCACTTTACTTGGTTGTCTGGTTCTTTTTAAAACTATTTTTTGATAAAGAATCATTTCATTATGGGAGGGTTTCATTGAATATGAAATTAGTTCTTTCTTCACTGATAAAGTCCCTAAAATGTGGACAAAACAGAAATATTTAATGTATAGTGGGCTACCTATAGCAGGGTGGTAACAGATGAAGAAAATTTGAATTTAGCCAGTGTTATTTTATGCAAGAGTTCTTTTAAAATCGGGAACCTACTTGTATTTCACAATTCTGTTATCATCTGATAATAGTTATTTATATGAAGCATGTTAGGGATCTAAATAAATAAATGGTGTTTCTGGACCCTTCATATGGATGTTTCTTTTTGGAACCAAAAATGGTTCAGCTGCGCCATCGCTAGTAATATCCACTCTGGCACCTTCATGGATCATTCTACAGTGTACTTCTAGAAGAAATCTGTAATAAATGGGGGTTTGTAGGCACGAAGTAGTTCAAGTTAAACGATAAAATAAGAGACTTGGAAGTTGCGAAAAAAAAGACTTATGAGATGAACTAAAATCATTTCACGTATTGCAATGCGGAGCTTGTTTCAAAAAAGATTAGAAGTGTGAGATTGTGGGGCTTTGTGGCATCAAAGAAAGGAAATTATGCCTGGTTTTACACTTTGCAGTCGAGATCAAGGAAAAACACTGTGACAGCGCATCATTAAGAGAAAGCTGCTATTTTCTCACTTTTGAAATATTCGAGGATTTGACGGCGCAAAAACTAACAATTCCGGAATAAAACCGACATCAAGCAGAAACACTTGACAGTCGCTATTTTAAACAAACAAAGTAAATGCATTAGGTGCCTATGAGGGTAAACTTTTTTCCGCTGTAAGCGAAAGAAGCGGACCGTTAGCAGGATGCCTCACCCGCGCAGTGTGAAGCAGACGTAACCCTGTCGATCGTTATCTGTGTGGACCTTGAATGTTCGCCCTGTGTGTGTGATATTGTAATATTTCAGCCTTCTTCCTATATCATAGGCAACTTTCGGGTTAGGCATAAGCTGAGGATTCTAAATGTGCCGAGTGTTTCTGCATGCCATGCACCGTCTGCACCTTCGCGACTCCCAGTTCAGGGTCGATAATGTTCCGTTTGCTCGGTGGTTGAAACTTTAATTAAATTGTGATTGGACGAATGTGGTGATACAGTTACATGTACTAACCTTAAAATATATATCATTGCTGCGCATGTAGTTGTAATAGACATTGTGCTAAAGCTCCTTTGTGTTTTAGCTGAAGCTATTGACTCAGAAGTGAAATCGGGCGACCTTTTGCACGTTCCATGTTTACAAACAGCTACTTTGCTTTGTGAAAATCTTCAGCAGCGGTGCGCCTGACGAGTTAAGCATCTCTTTCATGTCTAGAAAGGTGCGTAGAGAAGGAATCTGTGCAGACGCGTCCAGGGAGATCAACGGGGACAGCGCGCAAATCCTAACACTTTGTATCTAGGAATTGACACCTTTTTTTTTGGAAATCGAAATGGGAAAGAAGGATTGATTAACACGCGTGAAAAACCTCAAAGAACAGTTAAGGTTTTCCAGTTTTATATGTTTTTTAATGACTGGAATAGTCATTTCTATAAAACGTTTGCTCGTCTCCTGCAAACGTAATTTAAAGACAATTTAAAAATAAATTGTTTAGGCGTGCAAAGGTCCCTTTCTTCATTTTGACTTACATCAGCGGCTTAGGTGAAGTCAATGGCAATTTATTTATAAAGCACATTTAAATCAACATCAGTAAGTACAGACTATATTTGAAGCATACAGTATCAATAAAAGTGCGGCGCGGTAGCACTGACAAGGAGACTTGGGTTCAAGTTCCGGGCACTTACTACATGGAGTTTGTATGTTCTACCAGTGTGTGTGTGTGTTTCCACAGGGTTCTCTGGTGTTTTCCTCGTACACTCCCGAGATGTTAAGTGCATTGGTGATGCAAAACGCCCACTGTGTGTGTGCGTGTGTGTGTTCAGCCTACCAATCGATTGTTCCTACCTTGCTCTTGATGCATGCTGGGACAGACTCTGAGGTCTCCAAGTCACTGCTTTTGGATAAGCGGGACTTGAAGATAGATGGGTGTATCAATAGACACTTTACAGGGTAAAAGGACTGCAATACCAATATAGAAAAAAAAATAATTTTCCAAATCTTGTTTTTTTTTTTAGTTGTTTAAGGAGAGTTAAATCTCCCGATGCGTTGAGGAGCTGATCCAGGATTGTACACCAGTCTCTTGAAGATACAGTTTGGCAGTGAATCTCCTTTGGGTTCGTTGTGTTTCTTTTTGTATTTTTTAAATCTGTTTTATAGTGTTGCATTTTGGGATGTACGCATATCATTTTGTCTCCCCAATCAGACATTACCATTACCCTATTTATTAGGTGAGTTTGCAAAACTTATACTCACACTGTCTGTTTGTCCACATTAAACAACTCGGCTCCCAGTGCACTTATCCATCCATCTATCTCCCAGACACTCTTATCCAGAGCAGGGTCTCAGGACAAGTGGAGGGTCACGCACACTTAATAGTTCAAATTTAGCATGTGCCAATCGACCTGACTTGCATGTCTTTGGACTGTGAGAGGAAACTGCAGCACCCAGATTAATGTCATATGAACACAGGGAAAACCTGCAATCTCTACGCCGAGAGCGCTCGGGATGCAGACAAATCAGTGAACCCATTTTGTTGAAATTTGGTGTAAATGTTCAGTTTTGTTGAAATGTGTTGAATACAGTGCACAGTACATTTTTTAAAATTTCAAATCTCCAAATGAAAAACTGGCAAGTTTTTGAGCTCATCTACAGTATATTAAAACAGAGAAACATTATGTGCCACACCAATCATAGATTAGTTTACTGTTTCAGATTTTCCTTGAGAGAGGTTACTTCAAATTGCATATTTTGTAAAATTTCCTCATGTATTCTTTCGACTGTTGCCACTAATGACAAAGGAACACAAGTTTGTCAAAAGCCAGGGTAGCAGCAAGCATGAGGAAAGGAATTATGATTAGCTTGGTTCTGTGAACACAGAGTGAACCGGTATATTCTGAGCATTTGCATTACAGTACACCAAAATTAAATCGCACGGCTGTATTACCTCCATTATAATGTTTCAATATTTCTCTGACAACAGAGAACCTTCTCTACACCGTGGTTCAGAGATTTTACCTCACCATCAGGTACATCCTTCAAAATGTCATGTTTAATAAATGCAATAAGTCACAGACCCTGCAGATCCAACAATAAGGACATACTGTATTTGACTTCACTTCAACTGGAATCTGCTGCCCGTTAAAACTTTTCAGCTACCTTTAGCCTCTTTATTGATTAATTGATCAATCTTCTGTAAAGAGTTACACTTCACATTGGGACAAATAAAGCAATTGGAGCTATGTTTTTAACTCCATGAAACTGTTTAAAAGCACATATTTTGTGTACTCCACTAACACATGTAACAACTGTATTTTTGAATATGAACCAGTTGCAAAAATGTTTCATAAACACACATGTAATAAATGATTATTTGAAGTGAAAACAATTACAAATAATTACAAATTCTCCAACTTTCACAACAATTAACAAAGTGCCTGAACACTCCAGAATGATATACCATATATACATTTTGTTGCTGGCTGACTTAATAAAATTTGGTCAAAAAGAGCATACTTGCCAACACACCCACACTCATTCATTTATTTTCAACTTTTGCTTATTTCAGTCATGGTGGTGAATTCAATTTCAATAGAACCAGGCACAAGACAGAAACTAAACTGCGACTGGAATATGTGGAGAAACTGAGAATGAACACCACACCAATGCAGGTTCAAGAAGGTTTTATTTAATGCCAGCAGAGAACACAGGATAATATAGAGTTTTAAAAATAAAAGTGCTAGAGCAGTTCTTCAGAGTTATGCCATAGAGAAACCATTTTTGATCCATTCCACGTGAAGGTTCCAGAAAGAACATTTTATTTATTTAGATCAGTGACAGGTGAGCTAAATTGCCATGAATAAATGTTAACAGGTTTGTAAATCTCATTTGGTTCCTGATTTTAAAATGACTCTTACTCATACATTCATACAGTGTAAGTTCAGCTTTTCTTGATTAGTCACTATTCTGCTAGGTACCCTAATATACATGAAAGATTTTTATTTTGTCCCCATATTAGTTACCTTTTCAAGGCCCAAAGAACCAATTTAATAAGCAAAGAACCCTTCATAGAATAAAATGGTTCTTTGTCCTGCAATAGTTCTACGAGGACCCACTGATCTCAGTAAAGTGCCATTTTAGAACCAGAATTTTTAAGAGTGCCATCTGCTGTTCAGTTGCATCACTAATCAGTCAGTTATGTCAGAATTACAAAATAACAATTGCACTTAAATAAAGTGCCAGAATGTTACAAGCCATCTTTCCAGATCCTAGAGGATTACAGTGGTTGCAAGTTTTCATTCCAACCTATATGGTTGCTTTTCTTTGCAAGATTCAGACTTGTGAATAGCTTTTTTTTTCTTCTTAGCCAAACCAAACAATAGTAAGATACAAAACAAGCCAACAGATGACATGCTAATTCAAGTCCATTTTATGATGAGTAACAATTTTAGGCTTTGATGCCAATACAGTCTCATAATTGTATCCATTTTCAATCAACATTGAACACCTTAACTTTGAATCATCTTTAGACCATTATTGAATGCCGTCACTGGTGCTGTCTCCTGTAATAATACAGAGATCTGCAGCAATGCCTGTGATCTCCAAATCACCATCCCCACAAGGACCCTCTGTTATAGATCCTTTCGGCGGTTCATGGATTCAATTATTTAACAAACCATCCAATTTGTTAATGTGGGATTAAACATCTATTAAAGAAACCACAATAATGCAGGAAATACAAAGAAATAACATTAATTGGTCTGACCCAGCCAGGAGTTACTACAATTATGGAATTCAATCATTGAAAGAACAAATTCTTGACACAGGAGAGCAGATATTGATAGTTACAAGACAGGTAGGACAAGTGACAGATGGGACACTTCTATTTCTGTCAGAAATGACTGGGTCAACATTTAAGAAAATGCTTGCTAGGATAGGTTCCAGCATTCTCGTGACTCCGATCAGGATAAGCGAGTGTGAAAATTAATGGATGGATGGATTAATGGATAAATAGTTGCTTTCTTACCTTAATGCATTATATAAATATACCCAGGAAAAGCCAGGTACTTTGGCTAGTATACAATAATTTCTGCGTCTGAATCCTGGCTTGGTCACTGTGTGCTGTTTGCATGTCATCCTCGTATTGGCTTGGCTTTCTTCTCCAATTCCCAAAGATATTAGGGTTAGGTTAATTAGGGACTGTATATGTGTTTCGGTGAGTGTATGAATAGGTCTTGTGATAGACTGGTGGCTTGTTTGCTTTGGCATCTGGCTTATGCCCATTTCTACAGGAATTGCTCCCGCTTTCATGACCCTATAGCCAAACAGAAGGATGCTGAAAATGGATGGTTGGGTGGATCACTGTACAAGTTAAACTTCTCTGTCATTAATATAATTGAACTGAAATGGCCAACAAATATCATTATCAAAGGTTATCATAGAGGAGTGGTTTAACGATTGCGTGATGGAGACTTGGACACTAATTTGGGCTCTGGGATATGAAAGATACATTGACACTTGTAGAAAAGGTGGAATTAGAATGACTGCCTAAAATGGGGTTTGCCTCCTCACCTTATTTCCATCAAATAAGATCTTCATTTGTACTTTCATTTTTAACTAAGATTACCAAGCAAAAAATCAATGCACTCACATCAAGAGTTTCAACTTTTAAAAGAATAACTTTCAGTATCCTGATTTAGCACCCAGTTAAAGTATTTTTGTAGAGAACTGATGATGAAGACATGAAAGATACAGTGAACAAAGAGAGATTGTTTAATACAATCTATATGTTTGTACACGTGTGTTTTGCATTATGTGCATTAGGTCATTCTTCTGCTACACTTATTTATTGTATCTATAAGTTATACATTGTTGTCTTATTGCCTGTATAATTCCCTTTTCCCATGCCAGCAAGCAACTGTGGCACAAGAACTTCACTGTGTTCTTATAGTTTGAGTAACAATAAAGATTTCTAATCTAACCTCTTATAATCGGGATGGAAATATTCTGCAAAGAGGTTATAAAAAGACAATCACAATATCTAAACATAATGATTTTTTGAGATCACATTTCTATTAATAAAATCTGAATATTTGTGTGTATGTATACAGTGTATATATATATATATATATATATATATACACACACATACAGTCATGGCCGAAATTATCGGCACCCCTGGAATTTTCCTGGAAAATGCACCATTTCTCCCAGAAAATTGTTGCAATTACAAATGTTTTGGTATACACATGTTTTTTTCCTTTATGTGCATTGGAACAACACAAAAAAAACGGAGAAAAAAGCCAAATCTGACATAATTTCACACAAAACTCAAAAACTGGGCTGGACAAAATTATTGGCACCCTCTACTTAATATTTGGTTGCACGCCCTTTGGAAAAAATAACTGAAATCAAGCGCTTACTATAACCATCAACAAGCTTGTTACACCTCTCAAACGGAATTTCCGACCACTCTTCTTTTGCAAACTGCTCAAGGATTCTCAGATTTGAAGGGTGCTTTCTCCCAACAGCAATTTTGAGATCTCTCCATAAATGTTCAATTGGATTTAGATCCGGACTCATTGCTGGCCACTTCAGAACTCTCCAACGCTTTGTCTTCAACCATTTCTAAGTGCTTTTAGAGGTATGTTTGGGGTCATTGTCCTGCTGGAACACCCATGACCTCTGACGCAGACCCAACTTTCTGACACTGGGCCCTACATTGTGCCCCAATATCTTTTGGTAGTCTTCAGATTTCATGATGCCTTGCACAGTCAAGGTATCCAGTGCCAGAGGCAGCAAAACATCCCCAAAACATCTTAGAACTTCCACCATGTTTGACTGTAGGTACTGTGTTCTTTTCCTTGTAGGCCTCATTCCATTTTCTATAAACAGTAGAATGATGAGCTTTACCAAAAAGCTCTACCTTGGTCTCATCTGTCCACAAGACGTTCGCCCAGAAGGATTTTGGCTTCCTCAAGTACATTTTGGCAAACTCCAGTCTGGCTTTTTTATGTTTCTGTGTCAGCAGTGGGGTCCTCCTGGCTCTCCTGCCATAGCGTTTCATTTTGTTCAGATGTCGACGGATAGTTCGAGCTGAAACTGTTGCACCCTGAGTCTGCAGAACAGCTTGAATATGTTTTGAAGTTGATTGGGGTCGTTTATCCACCATTCGGACTATCCTTCGTTGCAGTCTTTTATCAATTTTTCTCTTCCTTCCACATCCAGGGAGATTAGCTACAGTGCTATGTGTTGTGAACTTCTTGATTATGTTGCACACAGTGGACAAAGGAACATGAAGATCTCTGGAGATGGACTTGTAGCCTTGAGATTGTTGATATTTTTCCACAATTTTTGTTCTGAAGTCCTCGGACAATTCTCTGCTCTTCTTTCTGCTCTCCATGCTTAGTGTGGCACACTCAGACACACAACAGAAAGGTCGAGTCAACTTTTCTCCATTTTAACTGGCTTCAGGTGTGATTGCTATATTGCCAGCAACTGTTTCTTGCCACAGGTGAGTTCAAACGAGCATCATATACTTGAAATAAAACAATTTACCCACAATTTTGAAAGGGTGCCAATAATTTTGTCCGGCCCATTTTTGGAGTTCTGAGTGACATGATGTCAGATTTGGCTTTTTTTCTCTGTTTTTGTGTGTTGTTCCAATGCACATAAAGGAAATATCTATCTATCTATCTATCTATCTATCTAAACATGTATATACAAAAAAATTTGTAATTGCAATAATTTTCTGGGAGAAATGGTGCATTTTCTGGGAAAATTCCAGGGGTGCCCATAATTTCGGCCATGACTGTATATATATATATATATATTGTTAATGCTATCATCATTATAGGATTATCATCTTCATGTGTACAGATGGCATAGTGACTGGAGCTGCTGCTTTATGAATTCTGCATCCTGGGTTTCAATCCCGCACAAAAGGTTTTTCTCTTTCTGGAGTCTGTCAGCTTTCAAAGCCTCTACATGAAGCTTCCCATCCCAGATGTGTGAATTTGGGTAAAGTGATGATTCTAAAATGGCCTTGTGTACGTAGGCACCCTGCCTTGTGTTCTCAGGATTGCTTGTGACCCAGAATTGCAACAAAAGGGTTTAAAAATATTGTGGTATGTTAAATTACTCTTGAAAAAATCTTAAATGTATTCATTTTGGGTTTGAGCAACACTTTAACAAACACTAGATTACTCAAAGTATGGCCTTACTAATTTCAACTAAATTATGACAATAACTGGTCAAATGCCATTTCTCTTTTATAATAATGACTTGTAAGTTTATTTGTTATCAGAGGATGTTAGCTTCATAAGAATAATCTTGTTTTATCCTAGCCACAGAACAATAAGTCTCTCATATTCTGTACTGTTTGCATGGTGATACAGTTCAAGAAAAAGTTTGTGAAACTTTGGAGTTACCTGGATTTCTGCATTAATTGCACAAATCAATGTGCTCTGATCTTCAGCTAAATCACAATAATAGCCAAGCAAATTGAATAACACATAATCAAGTGTACTTCATCTTGTCGATACGGAACTCATTTTTTAAACATTCACAGTCCCTCTAGGCCACTTTCTTACATTATTTGGGACTTCAGACCCAAACACAAAAATATTTTGATCTGCAGAACCCCTATCATTTCAGTTAAAAAATGAACAGAAAATTCCAAAAGAAGACAATAAAATAAAGTTTTATTCATAGTAATCCAATTGTACCAGCAAACTACATAAAATGCTGACAGATTAGAATTTTACAGGTTCTTTCATAATTACTGTAACAAGCCAAAAAGTCACAGCCATGGGTAAAACTCATTCATATTACATCAATGAAATGTAAAAAAATAATCAAAGATTCTATGATAGGATGTACTGTTCAACGTAATCAATAATGGATACATTATTATTTTTGTAGCCTAAGTTTTAGTCTTTCAGACAGTGGTAAAGGACTGTCTAATGAAATAATGGAATCATCTCCATCACTGTTTAAATGTTTGAGAGTAGAAACAGGACTCTGGGAACAACTGCTAGTGATTAAACAATTCATTTCAACATTTTCGGCCTTAGATTCAGCAACCTTTGTTGGAATAAGGACATCCATATTTAAGTATGCATAACTCCTTTGGTCCTGCTTTTCTGTTCCTTGCTTGCTTTGGTCATGGTTATCTATAAAAGTTGGAGGCATTAACTTGTCATCTCTCCTTGGCAAATATTCATTTTGATGCATTTTTTCTCTCAAAGCCCCACATTTCTTTGTAGGCTTAAACTTAAGTTGTTGTTTCTTAGAAACAACCTTTGTGTTTTCAGTGTCACTGTCTTCACCAGACGACAAATTATGACAGACACTTCTTTTAACAGTTTTGGTTACATTTTTACACCTTGTGTTGTCACTGTTTGAAGGTTTAATTCTCTTCTGCTTTTTATCTACAATGTAAAGATCATTTTTATTATCGCAAAACTTAGATGTCATATCATTGTTCCCTTTGATACAGCCTACAGTTTGAATAGTGGGGAATTCCAGTGACACTTTTGTTTGGCCAGAGGACACATAAATTTTCTTAGCTGAATTCAGGCATTGCAGAGGCTTTATTCTGTAGAACTCACTGTTGGAATTCTCCTCTGCACAAAGTTTAAATGGATTAAGATTTTTTAACAGAACTCTCTCTCTTAAAGAAACTGAACCATTGACAGTTTGGGCTGCACAAACAGGAGAATTATTCAAGGCAGGTTTTTCTTTCAAGGTTTCAACATTCAACTCGGCTAAGTATTTCTCATCACTGATAAAGCTGTCTTTAGTTTGTAAGAACAACACGTTTTTATCTTGAATTTGTCCAGAAGGAAAATTGCAGGCCACTGATTTTGGTGAGGTGTTAAATGATGTTCCATCCCAATCAATATTACTTAATTGCAGTTCATCAATCAGTGCCGAAACAGAAGGAGAAAATGTGGGCGACTGGTGGTGGCTTGTAAGTGCAGGAGAAGATGATGGCTTAAGTATATTATTTGACAGATTTTCATAAAATTCTGGATGCTCTGGAACTGGGATGCTGGAGCTATCACCAAAAGATTGGCTGGTTATTTTTATCACATCTTTGTATTCACTTTGATTTATAATAATATGGGCATCATCCTTTTGATCTTCTTCAGATGAAGGACAAATATTCATTTCTGCTAATAAATCGGCAATGTCATCTGGAGATTTCTGGATTTCCTGTTTGTTCTTTTCTATAAGGGAGACAGCACAATGATTGCTCAACTGCAACATAATGAATTTTAAACAAAGGAAAGTTAAAGATGGCAAGATTACAGTTGTTGTACATATAAGAACAATATCTGATGCTGGATTAAACAAAATCAGCAGTGATGCACTGTTTAGACTATATTTTGTCATTCTAAATTTTAAGCATACAACAAAAAGATATTTTTACACAAACAGAAAAAATATTTCTTCGGAGTGGAGTGGATTTCTACTACATGGGCGGTGATGCGGGGGACAGATATAGATATACAGTGTGTATATATATATATATATATATATGGTGTATATATAGTATATGCAATATATCAGCACACATTATAACACTATGTATTTAATATAGTATGTATATAATTTCCTGCGGTGGGTTGGCACCCTGCCCAGGATTGGTTCCTGCCTTGTGCCCTGTGTTGGCTGGGATTGGCTCCAGCAGACCCCCATGACCCTGTGTTCGGATTCAGCGGGTTGGAAAATGGATGGATGGGATGTATATAATTTCAACCTATTTCTACTTTTAGCTGATTCTACCATTAACAAAGCAAGTTGTCACTTCTCATTTTCTATTCTAACTAGTTTTCTTCTGTTACTCTAGAAACCACAAAATTGTTATGCTAATGTAAACTGGAGAGAATATTAGATAGGAATTAACTCATTCTTTTTATCTTGCTGTTTAATATTTTATTCTTTGTTAATATGTAGTTTAGTAAGCAAGGCCACTACTTACTAATAACCTCACAAGTGAATAACACTGAAATAACTGCTGTTATTTACAGATATGTACACTCGGTTGACCATTTATTGTCATCTTTCAGATGCATTTAATATAGCAAACTCCTTCAAAAAAGGTGAATTAAACATGAAATGATGCAAGAGAATTAGAGCTATGGCAAAACCAAATCTTAATTACTTATAAATCTCAGAATACTGCACTTTTCTACAGTTTAGCTAAATAAGCAGTTAGATTAATTAACTCACTGACTATGAAAGTGGTTGGTATGAAAACCTGCAGCCACACAGAAGGGATGTGCCAGGACTGAACTTGAAAACCCCTGACTTACCAAATATGGGCTATTCTGTTTATTTCCCTCTTTCTGGTTCCATGAGAGTTGGCTGTGTTTTTATGTAGCCCAAAGGTCAAAATGTGTGTCTGGCATTCACCTAATCTTAATAGGATCAGGTATGATCCTGACCAGAAAATAAACAATAATTTTATTATAAGAATATTAATAATTTGTTTTTTTTTACGGATTACAGTGTCTTTTTAATTTTGCACCAGTTCCTTTAATGTGACATCCTTTACATATTCTATAACTCTGTGATGGCCAATACAGCTTTCTATGCTGTGGTGTGCTGGGCTGGTAAAATCACTTCAAGAGAGTCCCACTGAATCAACAAGTTGATTAAAAAGGCTCTTTTTATCTTTAGACAAGTCAGAAGTTTTCTTCTTTTTTGTGTATATTCTATGGATTGTTGTTTGTTTGTTATAATATTTCCCTCTTGGGATAAATAATATAAAATCAGTCTATTTAAGGGGAACCCAGTAGCAAAGTAGTTAACGCTGTTGCTTCACAGATTCACCATCTTGGGTTTAAATCTTGTGTTTCTAATCATTGTCTGTGTGGAGTTTGCATGTTCTCCCCATGTCTGCCTGGGGTTTCCTTATCCATCCCCAAATAAATGTAGATTATTATCAAGCTTAAATTGTAAGCATGAGAGTGGGCCCTACAGTAGACTAACATCCTGTCCAGAGCTCCTTCCCACTATGCACCAAACGCTGCTGGGATAGGCCCTACACCCCAAACAGCAAGACGGTGAATTGGACTGAGTGAGCCTGGGAATGTACATTATGTTATGAGTAATTATTCTTAAGATGAAGTAATAGTTAATTAGTTCATGTTCCACAATAGACATATGTATCTGTCAGTACTATTTAAATGTTGTTCCAACATAATTCAACATTTATGCCATAATGTTAAGAACTGTTTGTGTATTGTATATAAAAAATAGCATTTATAAAACACCACTATCATTCAGTGGTTAAAAACCAATCTGATGATTGAGATATTTCAATGTGGCCTTGCTGTGCATCAAGCTGAAATCACTCATATTTGCATTTAATGCAAAAAACAAACTCCAATGATCACCAGTTCAACCAGGAGAAGACGTCAGATATTCACTTAAAATGAAGACAGTTACCGGCAGCAGATCTGTAGCTAACATGTCTAGGTTAGCTCCTGTTGATGCTTCTAGACACCAAAGATTTTAAAGGTGTGATGCAAGCACAGCTCATTAAGGTAAAATACGACAGCCTGCTGAAACATTTATCACCTTACTGCCACTTTATTACACAGGAATATCTAGATCTCTCTTTTGCTGTGGCAAGTAAGCTGTTACCTTCTGTCTTGACATTCCTGTGGGAAGGAGGGTTCTTCAGCCCCTGAGTACAAACAAATGTTTAACTTCTCTAAGCTAATTGACCATGTCCTTATTTTATTACATGTTTCCACTCAAATACTTATTTTCAGATTTAAACACAGACAACCAAACTGTTCAAATTAAAGTATAATGATCACATACGCTAAGGGTTAATTTAATTAGAATTTAGTAAATCTAAATTCTTCTCAGTGAGTGAGAAATTACTTTAATAACTTTTTAATGTTTACGGGAAACAAGATTCTGTGTTTGTTTAACATTTTATAAACAACCTTTGGTAGAAATAACGGGCTGTCAATGAGAAAATGTGTAAAGTTAGATATAATGCCGTTAATAAAGTTTGTAAGCTTACTTTTCTTTTTGTTTTTACTGGCTTCGTCCTTCTCCTTTATAAAGTGGTCAACAATCTCTGGGAATACAGTTTGAAACAAAGACTCTTCTTCAACTGTTGTCACTATTTGTTGTGCTTCAACAGGGTGATCATCTGCATAAACATAGCCCTCTAAAACAAAAATGAAAGTAGTCAATCATGAGGTTAGAATGCTTTGATGAAATGCAGTATATATTATATTTATTTAATTTTCATGGTCAAATAAAAAAATATTTTCTTGTGAAACATCAAGTGAAGCTGTGCATGCAAAGTCGTGCCTGAGAAAGACAATGTTACTTATTCAGATTAATCAGTATTTGATTCTGCATTTCTTCCTGTATACACATGCTGACAGTTTTCTCTTATCTTACTTTATGTATAGTGCAATTATGAGGTGACGCGTTTGCATTACATTATCTGTTCACCTGCATATCTAAAACATCATTCAGATACTGTATATGTCCTTTCCTTTCTGTCTAGTGTATTCATATTTCACTGCAAGTCAGTGTTTTGGTTTAATTCCCCACATTATTTAACACAAATATGTGGCATCACTTAAGAGGGTGGAGTCTTTTAGCAAGCCATTAAAAACTATTTGAGATGTTTCTATACAGGAAGGCAGATTCTTTTGTCCACAATATCAACGTAAAATAGTAAATATACAATACTTTGATGATATCTAGATCAAATGCTAATGACAGTATTTTGACAAGATCAGAATTAGTATTGTAAAACAGATTATGTAGTAAATAGTCTTAACATTTTTTGTGAAGAGTTTTGAACCACTGTGACATTCTTCTTTGATTCTGCACTAGCTTTTAGAGAATCACTGGCACTTGTTCCTAGTTTGTGAGGTTTCTCCTTTGACATGTAATAATTTTTAGATGTATAGGTTTACTTAATTAAAGAATACAATTTCAAACTTTATCTATTCAGGCACCTAGGAATATAGTATTGGGTCATTTTTTTACTTTACTGTACTTTAAATAAATAAGAAACAGTTAATCAGAAATAAATGTACAGCTTAAATTTCTTACAGCACATTTGAGCATATTGTATAGAGATGAACAAGGTCAACTAGTTACTACTTTTATAATATTCAATGAAATATTATGTTATGGTAGAAAACATTGCAACACGTCTGATACGCTGTATTGAAATAATCATATCTGGTTACTAACTGAGAAAACTTTTTTTTTTTTTTGCATGTCCATGAAAAGTATAAAAGAACTAAAAAGTATGAAAATACAAATATTTACTAACCTGGTTTTTCCCATATTATTTCAAAGCAAGAAATCCCATTTTTTATTCTAGCTTTAAGTATTCTAGGAAATACAGAGAACCATAAAGAACCATTGCGTGCAAATCAAGTAAATACATATAAATCAATATTTATATCCAATACAGGTCCATACAATATGGACATACACCTACACAGCTACATATTTTCTAGATTTAAAGGTTAAAAACTTAAACTTATCCTATCCCTTCTATTCATAACACTTGTCAATACAGTATAGCAAATATAAACTTAAAATACAGATTATTGCCTTTAGCATGTTTAGCATTCTGATAACTTCTTTAGGATATTTGGTGTATTTATTGATGCAAACAGAGCCAACTGTTATTAAAACAAGTTTTGTGAACTAGAACAAGATACAAATGGTGATTGGGGACGTACTGTATATGAGGGGACATATGTGATCTTGATTTTACTTTGTGATAGTGAAGGAGTTGGCAACCAACAAGTTCAGCAATGTACTGAAAAAGCAGCTCTTATATACACAAGTTTACAATACTGCTTTAAAAAATGCACATACAACAGATATTTCTGCTAGGCAGGTAATGCCCTGGTAATTATGGGGTCAGACTGAATCCACTGGGGGGAAGTGAACCTGTAATTTATTGGCTTCCATTCTCCAATTGAAGAAAAATGTAAACTTTGGAACCCTATTTTACAGGATCTATTCTTCAGTTTTTATGAACTTATGCTCACAACCTAATAGAAATTTCTATAAATTTGTTGTTGTGTTTGAGATTGACATAATGCAAAGTATGCTTTCTTAAACCATGAAGCTCACAAATACTGTGCTGGGAATAATTTTTAAGTGAAATTACTTATGTCTGCTTGAAAAAACTAAGCAGTATATTATAATACTGTTTAACACTCATCAAATAAACACACAGATGATGCTGATTACATAAAGCTCTGTGAGAAAGCTTCATAATGACAGGTTACCCTGGTGACAAGGAGATACCAGGGATGATGGGTTCAAACAGGAGGCAGACCAAACCCATCCTGGAAAAGTACAACGTACAGTTGTGACAGAGGAGCTGATGTTGCTGATGGTGAGCAGTATGCCGTGTATGTGTGCATGGGTCCTGCCTTTGAGAATGTGAACTTGACACACTCAGGCTTTGGGATGTAGGGATCTCTGGGGCTGCTAAAGGTACCTCTGGCAAGACAGCATCCTTAGAACTTACTAAGTTGTTACTAAGGACATCTCTGACCCTGGAGACAGTTTTTCACAATTTCCCCAGAAGTAGTGCCAGGCTGGAGTATAATATCATCTCCTCTTTAAGTGTGGGCTGGAATAAGATCTTGTGCAAAAGAGAGGCCATAGCTGTGAGTGAGTAAAAGAGAGAGAAAAGAGAGAAATTATTGTGTTTTATTCTTTGACTCGTCAAGTAGAGGTAGATGAGCCACACCACTGAAGACACAATGGTTCCAAATACTGAGCACAATTCCCTTTGTCATTACATATGCAGTGTGGTGCACAACAAAGCAGGAGGTAAACCAGTGAAGCTAGCGGAAAGTTCCCATACAAGGCATTTTCTTAGTTCTGTTATCTGTGTGCTTGCTGGCGCAAACACATGCGGTATTCATTGGAACAGCGTATTTCAGTTGTTAAGCTTCATGTCTGTATAGGCTCCTTCAAGTTGACATGTGAAGAATTCTTCAAACAATATCCTATTGTGAGTGCTCCAGTAAACTGCTGAAAAAGTGACATACTACTGAGTTCTGTGACCAATGCACCAAAACCAAAAAACCCTTCTATTCCTACCCCAAAGGTAGTCACTAATATCTCAAGTGGTATGGAAAGAAGTCTTCATTGATGAACATGGCAGTTATCACAACAGATGGACTGAGGTCTGTTTTCATGAATGTTATTAAAGTACAAGAAATTTGCATTGAAGCCACAGTTTTCGGCACAGCCTTTAAAATGGTATGTGACAGTCTTTAATACCTTTCTCTAATAATAAACAAATAACAGAATAACTTAATAAGTGCAATATAACAGTCTTATTATACACCCGGACACTTTTGTGCACAAATACATCGCTTCTGATAGTAAATGATGTGTTACTTTTTTGTTTCTTTGGATAACAGCTATCACATCTTAAATTTCTTACACTTCATAAAAGTAGACACTCTTACCGTATCGGCTTTATCTGTGATACACTTTCCTTCCCTTTTAATCTATTAATCATTTCCATGTATGTCATCAGAATTAGTACTTTTTCACTGGTGTAATGCTTAGGCCATTCCATTTTCTCTAGTGCAAATTTCTATAACAAAAAGCAAAGTTTTAAAAATGTATTCAAGATAATGCAGTGCTGTAAGACAACACAGTAAAAATGAATCTTGAAAACTGCTGCATATTCAAAATTATGTAATATATGGAAATCTGATTCTCAAAAGTTATACTCCATTCTACACTAAACAAAAGATGCTCAAAATTTTTTCTCAAAAACCTTAGATTAATATCAAGAATCTCAAAACAGTCTAAGTCAGGTTCCTTTAGTCATCTTTGAGAAAAAGATTGCAAATATTTGCTCTACAAGTACATAAGAGGTCAAGAAGAAAGACAAAATCTGCTCTGAAAAATCAATGGAATACTAAACTATTCTTGAGATCATGTAAGTGTATAACAAGTTTTCCAACGATGTTTTATGGACAGATGAATAAAAAATAGAGTTATTGTTCTACAAAACAAGATGCCACATTTAGTTTGATAACTAACTTAACTATAAACCATATAGTAGGAACAATTTTTCAGGATTCTCTGCTGCTTCAGGACATGAAGTCTTGCTATCAACCACCACACATAAGAAACAGTTCTGTGTTGAGAAGTGTACAACTATTCAGGCAAGTCTGTAAACAACTACCAAACATTTACGAAACACATTAAGTAGCCAAAGTGGGAGGTATCAAGTGCTAAGCAACTGGCGAACAACCAAGAAATTTAATTTTTATTACCTCAATAATGATAAAGTGCAATTCTAAGTATTTTTTTATTATATTCCATAACCTTCTTCGATTGGGTGTATTCTAATGAGGATAATAAAGTATGTTCATATATTCAAATGTTAAAAATAACAGTATTCAAGAGAAATACACATGTTCTCATAATACAGTAAAGTATATCTTATACAGATTATTGCCTTTAGCATGTTTAGCATTCTGATAACTTCTTTAGGATATTTGGTGTATTTACTGATGCAAACAGAGCCAACTGTAAGGAAAACAGGTTTTGTGAACTAGAACAAGATACAAATGGTGATTGGGGGGGTATATGAGGGGACATATGTGATCTAGATGTTACTTCGTGATAGTGATGGAGTTGGCAACCAACAATTTGCAATTGTTTATTGCAAATGGTTCATCACAGAAAAGAACAATATATTTTATATGTTTCAGTTTTATTATTCCATTTAGTACTTTAGCATTAGCATTTTAGTTCAATGCTAGTTTAACGTCATCCCTTTTTAGTGTAGACCCAGTAGCAGTACAGCAACTAATAGCAGAACCATAACACAGGATATGCCAATTACCAGTCTGTGTTGTCCACTATACCAAACACTTACTAGCTTTTTGAAGTGGGCTGCCTTCCAGGGATGCCGCTGCTAAATGATCCCCCATCTTCCATTTTGCAACTTAATCAATGATGTACACGAGATTAATGTTGGTTGGTGTAATTCTGTCTTTAAGTACGAAACAGCTATGTATTTCACAGTTGTGACAGTATTCTCCAAAGTAAATATATATAAGTATTAAACACTTTACATGTTAGCACTGTTGCCACACTTTAAAGACCTAGAAGGTGGTTAGCATTGCCAGTAAAGAGTTTCAATCATGTGCCCAGTTTGTTCTGTGTGGAGTATGTGAGTTCTCCCCATCTAAGCACAAGTTTTCTTCTGGGTACTCAAGTAGAACCCATCATGAAAAATCGCCTCCAACTGGATTAATTGGGTTTGAGAATGTTATGGTACGAATGTTCATAACAGTTCCACACTGATTCAAATCATCGTTTTAATGACCTGAAATGATTTCATATTATCATCATTATCCTGCACAAATTAAGTGTAGTCGGGCATCAGTTTCCTCATCATCATATTTACTTGGGAAAATGTGGTCCTTCCTTGAAATTATGTATTTAAATTTTAAAACGTGTCATCCTTCTTGTTTTAGCCATACTTTATTCCTCGGCTTTCTTATATTGTGCAAAAAAAGCAAGTTTCCTTCAAAAGCTTTCTTTCTAGGTATTACACAACTTAGTCTTACAGTATATACTGATAGACTCTCTTTATTTTGCACCTTTTCAAGAATGCTGTATTCTGATAATAATATTAATGTTGTCTCAAGATGCAAACCTAATGTTCTAACATTTTCAGTTCAATTTACTTATAAATGTTAAATCAAATAAACTTCCAGGATACTTATTTAATGAATGGCATATCATAAATACTGTATGAGTTAATACTCTGGAAAAATGTACCTGGATTAAAGACAGATTTGGTTTTCTCCATTTAACTTCCATAATGGGTTTGTCTTTTGGAACAAGAAATTCTTTTATAATCTGGTAAACAGCCAAATAATTTACAAATGGATGAGTGCCATAAAATGCAAAACAAAGAAGTAAAATATTTGTTACAAATGTTATTTTTACCTCATGAAATGGAAAACCTGCACAAGCCTTGGCTTTTCTATAAAAAAAAACACATACACAAATAAATGTTGAATAAAGAGTAATGAAACTAAATGGAACTGTTACAGATCTTTAGAAGTACAAGGAATACCTTTTAATGTTAGCTTCCACTGCACCAGCTTGTTGTTCATTTGTTGCCTGATGCCAGGCACAAAGACATATGTAATCATAGTCTTGAGGTATGCAAAACTGCGTACTGTTACAGAGTTTACATCCATGAGTCTTATGATTCTTATTTGAACCTAATAATTTAAAGTAATAACATAGCCAATTATACACTTGCAAAACAGTGAGATATTGAAAGTTATATTCAGTATTTCATAGTCATTTAAGGGGTGACCATTTACACAAAACCACTGTGTCAATCCACTTTATGAAAATATTCCTCTAAAGATCATTGTTTCCCTGCTGACCCCAAACTCTGTGTCTCTGCAGAGTAAGTTGGGGTATGTGAAAAATGACAAATTTATAATACAAAAAACTGTATATGGCAAATAAAATAAATTATAAATTTACATACATTATTTAAAACTTCAGGAAAAGACTTGGTGGAAAAAATATAGGTAACTAAAAGATTAGTCTTTGGCTTAGGCTACAAAAATGGCCGAGGCTCTAATCTGAACATTTAGCATATTGGAGCAGTGCATATTATGACAGATCAAATGTGTTCTCATACCAAATACCGTATATACTCATGTATAAGTCGGGTCTTGAAACCCGAAAAATCGATCATAAAATCAGACCCCGACTTATACGCCCGTTCAAAAATCTGACACTTAAATTATTTATTTTATTTTTTTTACATCTTCTTGCCTCCTCCAATCTTGCATCGTTTCTCAGACACATCGAATTTTGTTGCAGCAGCGAATAACAATTTCTTTTGCTACTTCAACGATATTTCATTTAAAACCAGCTTCATATTTTCTTCTGATTGAATGCTCCATCGTAGATAAGGGATGCTCTTACGATAAAGGTGTATGAGGGAATGAGATACAAAAAACACAAATCAGTGCAAACGTCGCTTCGGAATAGTTCAGGTATTACCATGTGGTCATGTAGGCACAATAGAGAGAGAGAGAGGTTAGGAGCATGCGCTGATACAGCACATTGCAGTACCCACATAGAAAAAAACGGCAGTACGCTCCGTGGTTACTCTCTCAGGTGAGCGTTAGCATATCATAATCTCTTGGACCAATTGCGTGAGTTTTCCGCATATGACTTATACGACCAACATTATAAAATACCAGAAATTATACTGTAAAATCAAGTCCCAACTTATCCGCAAGTATATACAGTACTTCTTTTTTTGGTTTGTGAGTGAGAACCTTCACTTGAAACAGAATTTCAAGTGGTGATTATCTCAGTTTAATCTGAATTTGACAACACCACTTTAGTTCAAAATCAAAGGAAACTATAGCCTATGTAAATAAAAACAATAATAATTTTAGTAATTCAGATGTCAACATCAGAAATATAAACATGACATTATTTCAGCTGTGTTTTTACTATTAAAAATGTGCAATCCCACTAATGTTCTGAAATCATCATCAAGAACTGATAGTGGTCTGTCTGCTTGTTTTGCACTGCAGTGTACTAAACTTCCCTAACATGTTGAAAGAATGAAAGCAGAGTAAAATAGGACTAATACAACAAAGGGTGGAAGGATCAATTTGACTAGGCAGATGAAAGGCAGGAAACCTCTTGTGGTTTCAGCACAACATTGCAAAACACTTTCTTCATTATACAAGGCAGCATTACTAATAAATGATACAGGTTTTTAATAAAGTACATGAAATGAATAAAGCAATATGTCAGAAAGAAACAGTTTAACAGTAATATATCACAGCATCTCTTGTACCTGATCCTTAATAATTCAAGAGAAAGCACATTTAAATTGCAGTCTCAAATATGATCAACAGTACAGTCTTACTTGATGTCATTTATTCATTTTCCACTGCTTATCCGACACCAGGTCTTGGGGGCAACTATATTAGTAATGAGGGTCAAATGTCCCTCGCCCCAGCCATACTTGCCAACTCATATTGTGGGATCCCAAGACTCAATGTCATTGTCTTTCATTTACGAAATTGTTTGGAATAAAAAATTAAAGTTACACTGAACTTCTTGGATTGAACTTAAAAAGCATAAAGTTAGTGTTCAGGTATTTAGCAGTTAATGATTTTCATTTTCAAAAGTAGTAAACAAGGTATGTGGGCCAAATAAAAAAATATTAAAAAAATAATTACCATACCTGGGTGTCGACAAACTGTACAGTGGGTGACCTTCTTAACTAATTTAACTGGAGTTCCCATTTTCTGAAATTGCTCCTTCCATTGCTGAAACCTATTTAACATTTTACTTGAAAATCTGATATTGAAACATTGACACAGTAAACTGAGATTCAAATGTCTAGTCACATTTTTAGAATAATAATAAAACCACTCATTTGTCTGTCTACTCATTATTTGGACCTTTCCAAAAATTAGGTTCACATTTAGAATACAACACAAAATGGTAATAACATGCAAATGTAGTATTTCATTTTGCAGACAATTGTGTTTAGTCAATATTGTAGGTGGTCAAAGGGAACATTAATCGACTCTGCAGTGATACTGTGGCTTCATATTTGCTTTACAAACAATTACTATGACCTTTGTCTAAATGGCATCTCTTATGGGACACTTTGCTGGACAGACCAGGTGAGCCTATCCTCATCAACTTTGTCCAGCCTCTCCGGTGGAATTTTGAAATACTTCAGGCCAGGTGAGAAATATAATCCCTCGAGCATGTTATTTTCCATGCCTAGTATACACGACTTATCCATTACCACCATAAATCTCCCATGTTTGCAGTAATTCATAAGAAGATAAAATTCTAATGAGGCCAAGAGAGCAACATCATTCCCAGACAGTAAAGATGTAGCCCTTAGCTTCCCAGACTGGATAATCATGAACACCTTGGCTGAGCCTGGATGTCTTGTTCACGAATGTCACATACTGAAGACATGCCTTTTGCAAAGGTCAACATGTTGAATGCACTCATCTTAATGCTACATTTATGAACACAACTCTTGCTCCTCCACAAATATGGGGGCAGGCAGCAGAAGCAGCCCTGGAAACCCATAGTCCATGGACTCTCCTGAGGATTACTTCCTCCAGGTATGTTGCCAAATAGAGTTTTTTTCATCCCCTCTGTTGTCAGCTGTCCACAGTTACACAGTTAATTAATGGACAGATATTACTGGACCCAATTTATGTTAATCATCTTCACATTAATTTGATTTCCTACCTATTCAAACAAACCTGTGTCTTTACTTGTTATGTAATTAGTCATTTGTAAAGTTTATATTTGCATTTTATCCTAGAACATGTTTCAGTGTTCTGCACCTGCACTAAGTCAAGGAAAAATAAAAACTCACTAAATAAAAATTAACTGAATCGAATTGAATTAAATATCTTGTGACACTTTCCCCAAGATATGATATACACAGTCATAAGGTTTATCTAAGTCCACAAAGCATACGTAGACAGGTTTTGCAAGTTCATCTTACCCCTTTCATATATGTAAGAAAAGATCCTGAAACACCGATATGAGGACTTAGTCCTGGGGCTAGACCGGAGAGTGTTGTTAGCTACTGAGTCTTTGGTGGCCACTTGACCCACATACAATACCCCAAGTCAGTCTCATCCTCTAAAAAGCTGCACAGAGAGCTGAATGCAATGGCAGTGACAGAGAGAGTATATATAACATCCAACATCTGTCTGCTTTTCACAAGAGAACTACTTAAAAGATTTAAAGCTGGTTTTTTTTTCTATAATTTGCTTAAACATTGTGGTTGATTTTGTGACTTCTCTCATTGTGCTAAGTATCATAGTACACTTGTGGTACTGATTTATTTGCACAAACCCAACAGAGAGGCTGCAGGCTGAGAGGAGGGGGGCAGGGCCTGTTTCACTACTACATGGACAGAGCCACCGGGAACAGATATATATATATATATATATATATATATATATATATATACACATACACACACACACATATATATATTGTGTGTATACATATGTGTGTGTATATATGTGTGTATATACAGTATATATATGTATATACATATAAATGTATGTATGTATATCTATATACTGTATATCTATCTATATATATATCTATGTATATCTATCTATATATACAGTTAGGTCCATAAATATTTGGATAGAGACAACTTTTTTCTAATTTGGGTTCTGTACATTACCACAATGAATTTTAAATGAAACAACTCAGATGCAGCTGAAGTGCAGACTTTCAGCTTTAATTCAGTGGGGTGAACAAAACGATTGCATAAAAATGTGAGGCAACTAAAGCATTTTTTTAACACAATCCCTTCATTTCAGGGGCTCAAAAGTAATTGGACAATTGACTCAAAGGCTATTTCATGGGCAGGTGTGGGCAAGTCCGTCGTTATGTCATTATCAATTAAGCAGATAAAAGGCCTGGAGTTGATTTGAGGTGTGGTGCTTGCATGTGGAAGATTTTGCTGTGAACAGACAACATGCGGTCAAAGGAGCTCCCCATGCAGGTGAAAGAAGCCATCCTTAAGCTGCAAAAACAGAAAAAACCCATCCGAGAAATTGCTACAATATTACGAGTGGCAAAATCTACAGTTTAGTACATCCTGAGAAAGAAAGCAAGCACTGGTGAACTCAGCAATGGAAAAAGACCTGGACGTCCACGGAAGACAACAGTGGTGGATGATCGCAGAATCATTTCCATGGTGAAGAGAAACCCATTCACAACAGCCAACCAAGTGAACAACACTCTCCAGCTGGTAGGCGAATCGATATCCAAGTCTACCATAAAGAGAAGACTGCATGAAAGTAAATACAGACGGTGCACTGCAAGGTGCAAGCCACTCATAAGCCTCAAGAATAGAAAGGATAGATTGAACTTTGCTAAAGAACATCTAAAAAAAAACCAGCACAGTTCTGGAAAAACATTCTTTGGACAGATGAAACCAAGATCAACCTCTACCAGAATGATGGCAAGAAAAAAGTATGGAGAAGGCGTGGAACAGCTCATTATCCAAAGCATACCACATCATCTGTAAAACACGGTGGAGGCAGTGTGATGGCTTGGGCGTGCATGGCTGCCAGTGGCACTGGGACACTAGTGTTTATTGATCATGTGACACAGGACAGAAGCAGCCGAATGAATTCTGAGGTGTTCAGAGACATACTGTCTGCTCAAATCCAGCTAAATGCAGTCAAATTGATTAGGCAGCGTTTCATGATACAGATGGACAATGACCCAAAACATACAGCCAAAGCAACCCAGGAGTTTATTAAAAGCAAAGAAGTGGAAAATTCTTGAATGGCCAAGTCAGTCACCTGATCTTAACCCTATTTGAGCATGCATTTCACTTGTTGAAGACTAAACTTCAGACAGAAAGGCCCACAAACAAACAGCAACTGAAAGCCGCTGCAGTAAAGGCCTGGGAGAACATTAAAAAGGAGAAAACCCAGCATCTGGTGATGTCCATGAGTTCAAGACTTCAGGCTGTCATTGCCAGCAAAGGGTTTTCAACCAAGTATTAGAAATGAACATTTTATTTCAAGTTATTTAATTTGTCCAATTACTTTTGAGCTCCTGAAATGAAGGGATTGTGTTAAAAAATGCTTTAGTTGCCTCACATTTTTATGCAATCGTTTTGTTCACCCCACTGAATTAAAGCTGAAAGTCTGCACTTCAACTGCATCTGAATTGTTTCATTTAAAATTCATTGTGGTAATGTACAGAACCAAAATTAGAAAAAAGTTGTCGCTGTCCAAATATTTATGGACCTAACTGTATATCTATATTATATCTATATTATATATATCTATATATATATATATATATATATATATATATATATATATATATATATATACCACAGGGCGGCATGGCGGCCCTTCAGAAACCCTCTCTTAAACAATTTTTCAATGGAAAACAAACACAGTCTTAGAGCTCCTCTTTGTGGGAGCAGCTGCCAACTTGCTTGCTGCGCATACAAACATTCAAAAAATCGAGCTGCAGCCATTCTGAGGTCTCTCACTCTCTTGTCTCTCTTCCCCCGGACTCCCTCCGATCTGGCCGATGCGTCAGGTTTGACAGCTGTTCCTTGTGAGGTCAGATCGCCTCTGTAAGAGACGTGTTTGTAACTGGCAGAACAGCAATAAAGTTTCTACTCCTTGGAAAACCTGCTGAACTCTCCTGTGCAACTTTGTGACCCAAGCTTCACAATATATATAAATTGCTTTTCAGCATTTCAAGCTACAGGTCATTTTTCAATTCACATGCTAAACACAGAATAAGAAACATTTAAACTCAAATTAACTAATGTGCTCAATCACAACTGCAGATCAGAATTTGATTTAGACTGTTTGCAAAACTTGAAAACCTATGGTCCTCTACAGACTATAGCAGTAAAAATATAATGTAATTTTAGAAGTCACAGCATAATAATGTTGCATTTCTTTTATTTTTTGTAAAAGTATCCTGCATATTTTAAACTGAGACACTTTCTTACTTTTCAAGAAGAGTCTCTCCCTTCAGTGACTTTATCAACTTGACTGTTTGTTCTTTTCCAATTCCTGGAACTCCCTGTTAATAAAGTAATAACATTTAAAAGGCAAAATTACAGTAGCAACACATTTGGTTAGTATTTTTTATTAAAAAAAAGATTAAGCACTTCTTTTGACAGCTACATGATCCACAACAGTCATGTAGGCCAGCATTCATTTCTTTGGAAAGCTTGAATCAAGCAATCTTTACTTCATATAAGCAATGAATACTGTAGTACTCTTTTTGCAGTACACAAATTCAAATGATGCTTTGCCAAGCAACCTGACAAATTCATAAGAATAAAAATGTGAAAAAATACATGAAAAAAACAAATTCAGTATTTATAGTCACAAAGTAGAATGTAGAAGACCAATACCTGATTATTTTTGTTGTCTGATGGAATTATGGTTAACAAGATTCAGTACTGAATTGAGGCGATGTTGCCAGTAAAAATAACTCACTGGAAGTATGTAAACAATAAACACTATGTGATCAACCATAGAAATTTGAAGGACACCACAGGCCACACATAACAAGGAAGAATATTTGATATACATCTATACATCTTGATCACAAAAACCTTATATTGCCTATTCATTTCAGTACATTCAAACAGTTTTGCCCTTTTGGTGGCTACACAAAATATATAATAGAAGAAAATAGAAATCCAAATGGCTTTTTATTTTTGAACCTTTCTCCTTGGTGCAAAGGTTTACAGAGCTTACCAAGCTACCATGACACAAATTATTGTCTATCTAACAGACATCTTGAAATAATTAAATCAGAAATTTCTATCTTTTCACCAATAAATATAAAAGGAGACAGATCCTCAAAAAATCAAAAATAGATGAAAATGCGGTTTAGTGAGGTGTTTACTACATGCAGGAAAAACAAACATTCATTATAAATACAAGATTGGTGATAAATTCTTAGGAGAAGCAACCTCTTAAAAGGATTTAGGGATTTATGTTGATGCAATATTCTCAACATCCAAACAGTGTACTGCAAGGCAAATAAAACACTGGCTTACAATGTGAAAACGGTTTAGTATAAATATAAATTAGTACAGGGGCTGAGGGGTCTGTACTGATTTGTGGAAATCAAATAATTTATTTGGGTTTTACATAGACTGTTTATTTATTGAATATTTCTGGTCCGGACGGCACAGTGGCGCAGTGGTAGTGCTGCTGCCTCGCAGTAAGGAAACCTGGGTTCGCTTCCCAGGTCCTCCCTGCGTGGAGTTTGCATGTTCTCCCTGTGTCTGCGTGGGTTTCCTCCCACAGTCCAAAGACATGCAGGTTAGGTGCATTAGCAATCCGAAATTGTCCTGTGTGCTTGGTGTGTGGGTGTGGGTGGATGTGTGTGTGTGTGTGTGTGTGTGTGTTTGCCCTGCGGTGGGCTGGCACCCTACCCAAGGGTTTGTTCCTGCCTTGCACCCTGTGCTGGCTGGGATTGGCTCCAGCAGACCCCCCTGACCCTGTGCTAGGATATAGCAGGTTGGACAATGACTGACTGACTGACTGTTTCTAGTCCCTCTGTAACAAGTCAGACTACACGTTGTAGGGGGTATAAACTGACCACATGACATAATGCCTACCAAAATCACCCTTTCTGTATGACAGAAAAAAACAACTGCCATGGCACTGCTGGAAGAGAAACCTTAAGTATATTCTTCTGAGTAGAAGTTGGATGATGTCAGTCCATTGACTGTCTTTTTGTCTGTGACTCAGTGATGTACAATTCATGACAAAAATACTTTAGTCGAGGAGCAAATCTGAATACACCTTTTTCTACACAAGTTTTCTGAGTGACAATTTTAGACTTTATGAAACCTAATGTCCACACATTTTTGAATACCCTAATGCAAGAGGGACATTTCAAATTAACTTGTTCCAGTAACAAAGTTTATTCATGCCAGATTTGTTTCAAGAGAAGCTTAGTTAATTCCAGCATTAACATTTTGCACAAGTTTAAAATCATTTAAGCATAGAACATCTTTACTTACATGCATTTTAACTATACTGGCTAATATAATAATACAGAACTAGTGCAACATATCTGTACCTGCTTTGAGCTGGCATGTTCTGAAAACAGGTTGCTTGTTGAAATGTACTTTGGCAGCTGGCTTTCTTAAATAGTCTTTATTAATAATTATTTCATCAACAAATTTTATTTTCACTTAGCAGTTGTAAAGTCCAACTACAAAATGCTAGAAGTTATTTTGGTGGGGCTCAATGTCGGCCTAGAGATTGTGCGTTTTCATCAAATTTCTGCTGTATGCATTTCAGTCCCACAAATGTTTTGCCATACCATCACAGCATAAGTCATCTGTACAGACTGAATAATACTGACACTAATATGAACCTTTAAGGTAAGACAATTATTTGCTCTCTCTCATAGCATACCCCAAGTCCTTTTCTTATGTGTGCTAGAATTGTCACTTGTGTAAACAAACAACAACAATCACACTCCCTGCCTTTTTTATACCTGAAAATACTTTCCTTTTTAAACTTGAAAAAGAGAAACCAAATATCCATCCAACAGCTGATAAATATGGCAACAGAACCACGGTTAATGTTAAGAAAAATAGTCAACATTAAAATATCAAAACAGGAAATTTAAGGATGATAGATAACTTCTTCAGTCTCTGTATCTGCTTAAGAGTTATGTCGCTTCAGAAGAATAAACAGATGTACATGCAGGTTAGATGAACTGGTGATCCTAAATTGGCACTAGCGCATGTGTGTGTGTCACCCAGCGATGGACTAATGCCCTGTTCAGAGTTTGTTCCCTGCCTTCCACCCTATACTAGCTGGAATAGGCTCCAGCAGACCCCTGCGACCCGGTTTTGGACAAAGCAGGTTAGAAAATAAGTGAATGATATTTGAAGTATTAAACCAAAGTATTAAATTAAAATAAATATTACATATTTTAACATTTTTTTTTCTGATTAATGTTGTCTGCTTTATATTACTTATCTTTTGGCACCTCAAGCTGCTTCATTTCAAATTATTCTCACTGACAATAAAACCATGGACCAAACCATGACCAAAGAATGATCAATTACAGTGATCCCTCGCTATATCGCGCTTCGCCTTTCGCGGCTTCACTCCATCGCGGATTTTATATGTAAGCATATTTAAATATATATCGCGGATTTTTCGCTGCTTCGCGGGTTTCTGCAAACAATGGGTCTTTTAATTTCTGGTACATGCTTCCTCAGTTGGTTTGCCCAGTTGATTTCATACAAGGGACGCTATTGGCAGATGGCTGAGAAGCTACCCAACTTACTTTCTCTCTCTCTCTCTCTTGCGCTGACGTAGGGGGGTGTGAGCAGGGGGGCTGTTCGCACACCTAGACGATAGGGACGTTGCTACCTTCTGTGTGCAGCTGCTTCCTGAAGGACATGCTGCACGGTGCTTCGCATACTTAAAAGCTCAAAGGGCACGTATTGATTTTTGACTTTGTTTTTCTCTGGCTCTCTCTCTCTCCCTGCTCCTGACGGAGGGGGTGTGAGCTGCCGCCTTCAACAGCTTTGTACCAGCGGTGCTTCGCATACTTAAAAGCCAAACAGCCCTATTGATTTTTTTTTGACTGCTTGCTTTGTTCTCTCTCTCTCTCTCCTGACGCGCACTCCTTTGAAAAGGAAGATATGTTTGCATTCTTTTAATTGTGAGACAGAACTGTCATCTCTGTCTTGTCATGGAGCACAGTTTAAACTTTTGAAAAAGAGAGAAATGTTTGTTTGCAGTGTTTGAATAACGTTCCTGTCTCTCTACAACCTCCTGTGTTTCTGCGCAAATCTGTGACTCAAGCATGACAATATAAAAATAACCATATAAACATATAGTTTCTACTTCGCGGATTTTCTTATTTCGCGGGTGGCTCTGGAACGCAACCCCCGCGATGGAGGAGGGATTACTGTATTCCACATCTGAACCTGAATCTATTAAGCTTTAATTAAGATGTGTAGATAGATAGATAGATAGATAGATAGATAGATAGATAGATAGATAGATAGATAGATAGATAGATAGATAGATAGATAGATAGATAGATAGATAGATAGATAGATAGATAGATAGATAGATAGATAGATAGATAGATAGATAGATAGATAGATAGATAGATAGATAGATAGATAGATAGAATTTAGTTTATCACTTAAACTATCTATCTTTTTAGAGCTCTGTCAACATCTTTGTCAAAACAGTGTTCAAAATTTTAGCACATGCACAGAACATTCATATTCATTCTTACCTTTGGCAGATAATCACAGCCTCGTAGAATGGCTAAGCCTACCAGTGTTTCCCTTGCTAAGTTTAATTCAGAAGTAATTCTGCTCATCTTATAACAATCTATATGGGGATCCTATAAAAGCAAAAAATAACAAACTTCTTGATCACAAAATACGATTAAAATCTAAAAGATGCAAAATTCTGCATGGACAATATATAAGCTAAAATTTCAAAAGGTATTGCAAGGGCAGTTGACAATTGAGGAGACTAACACATAATTTATATTTTCATATTCATTCAACAATCCTTCTTCTAACTGGGTTATTCAATTCAGGGTGATTGGGTGCCGGTACTTGCCTGTGTAGCACTGAGTGGAAGAGCACAATTTATACATAGCCCACTCATGACGCACTGCCCTGGTAAAAGGCATAGTCACAGCTTAGCTAACAGACAAGCTCACTAGCTATCCACCCCCTTTCTAAATATTCTACAATATTCAATATTAATGGATACTGTATATGATTCTAATCATAATCAGGTATTACGTGGAGATTGTTGGCAATCTAGGAATCAATTAAAATAAAAATAACACGCTAATTAATTAGTAACTCGTCCCATGAAAAAAAAAAAACTACAAAAATTACCTTGGTAAACATATTGAAGTTTTTGTAAACTGTTTGAGCTCCATATAGAAAAGCATCTCCATCGTTAGTGATGCAACCATCCACAATGCCATGAGCATTTAGGAAAGCACACATTGCTTCTGCTTCTCCAGCAGCAGTTACCCAAGGAATACCTAGGCAAGTCAGCATTTCAGAGCACTGGAAAATTAAAAACTAAATATGTTACCTATACTAATTCAACACTATTGGAAAATATTACCGTTAAAACATACAGAACAGCTAAAGAAGTATTTGAAAAGACACCAACAAGGTCCATTTTATTACCATAGACATAAAACTGACTTTTAGTCACTGATTATACTTATTATTACATTTCACATTTCAGACTTCTATAGTGTTTCTACAAATAACAAATAAGAAAAAAGTTCAACGGATTTATTTTAACATTCAAGAGTTTTACCTCTTTAAGAACAAAGGCAAAATGAGAGCGCCCTGCTTTACCAGAAGATGATTTAGCTGATGTGCCATATCTCATTTCAAGCCTCTTTTTCATGGTTTCAGCTTTTAACTTTGGTGCTTCACCTTCCATCACAAATATAAGTTTCACTCCCATTAAAATAAGAGAAGAAACTCGAAAAAACAGGTTCCTGTAAAGGTAACATAAGTATTAAAAGAGGTTAAAGTTCAGAAATAACACAGATTCAATAAGCTTCCCTCTAAGTTTCTGCAAACTTGCTCAAATGTCTGCAAAAAGAATTGTTACCCTCAAGATACTAGATATAAATTTTCTAGCAAACTGTACATCGTGAAATTGAAATTATTAGAACAATTTCTTTAGAAGAGGTCAATATGTATAGTAAAGCTCTATTTATTGGATTTAATTCTAAAAAAATGGCTGTCTTTGTATAATTCACAATTTTTGCACTAGATTTCTAATATAAATCATGGAATAAAACACATAAAATTAAATGACAATTTTTTTTTTTTAAATAATATTCACAAAACCGGAATTCATGTACATAAGAATTTACGTCTCTCACGGAGGCGACACCACCTGGTTACACTTTCCTCAAAGAACCCTGTAGCTCAAGACAAGGCGGAGGACTTGCAGTAATTGTCAGAGTGGAGTTAAACATCAAAAGAATCCCAATTGACTGTCCATTGTCTTTCGAATGTCAGGCTCTTAAGCTAATAACGGAATCCGGTCCTTTCTTACTCATTGTTCTTTATCGTCCTCCAAAATACAATGCATCCTTCTTATCTGATCTTTCTGAACTATTAACCCACTTAAGTTCCTTTTCCCAGAGAGTCATTCTTCTTGGTGATTTCAACATCCATATTGACATCCCCACATCTAAACTGAGAAATGAATTACTATCCTTACTGGACTGTTTTGACTTGACACAACATGTTGATTTTCCCACCCACTCTGGTGGTCATATATTGGATCTGATCTGTACATCTGGACTATCTGTTGCCAACACTTACAGCACTGATTTGGGACTCTCTGACCATAAAGCAGTACTTTTCACTGTCTCGTTACCTCTCCCTCCTCTTACCTGTAAACGACAAATTTCTTACAGAAACCTTAAAAATATCTGTCCCTCTATCCTTTCTGAATCCATTTCTGATCTTTTACTGTCTTCACCTATTCCATCAACACCAGATAGTCTTGTTGACCACTATAACACAGCCCTTCATTCAGCATTAGATAACACAGCTCCTTTAAAATATAAGGATGCTTCCTTTAAGCATTCAGCTACTTGGTATAATTCAGAATTGTGATCTATGAAAGCAGCTGGCCGACGTCTTGAGAGAATGTCACGTAAGTCTGGCCTCACCGTGCACATCCAGGCTTTCTCTGACCACCAAAGAGCTTACAGAGAAGCACTAACTGCTGCCAAGAACACCCATTATGGCAGAATAATAGAAAGTGGCCACGATAACCCAAGGGTTTTGTTCTCTGTAGTTAATAAACTACTCCAACCTGCATCTGGCACAACTACCTTTTCTACTGAAGTTTGGGAGAAATTTCTCCACTTTTTCCATAACAAAATTAAAGATCTAAATAATTCAACTAACATAAATACATCATCTGTTTATATCTCTCCCTGTTTTCCCACTCCATCCAGCTCCTTCTCTGCTCTCACCAGTCACATCTGCTTTTCTTAATGACCTGCTTTGTAAAATCAGGCCAACTACTTGTGTACTGGACCCCCATCCCCACCACACTACTTAAATCCTGCCTTCATGCCATAATCCTGCCTATTACAACAATCATAAACTCATCCCTTGTCACTGGCTTGGTGCCGCTCACTTTTAAAATTGCTTCTGTAACCCCAATGATTAAAAAAGTGTGGTCTTGATGCTGACAATCTTAACAATTTTCGGCCTATTTCCCACTTATCTTTTCTGTCAAAAGTTCTTGAGCGTGTTGTAGCTTCCCAACTCACCAACTATTTAACTTCTAATAATTTGATGGAACCCTTTCAGTCTGGTTTCAGAGCACAGCACAGCTGTGAAACTGCTCTGCTATGGGTAACCAATGATTTGCTTATGGCAGCAGACTCTGGACAAACCAGCATATTAATTCTGTTAGACTTCAGTGCAGCATTTGACACTGTCAGACATGACATTCTACTGTCCAGAATGGAAAACATACTGGGTATCTCTGGCCCTCCAGTGGTTCAAGTCCTATCTGACTGATAGGCAAGAGTGTTAGTCTTGGCAACAGAAGATCCAGCTCAGCGCCAGTTACACAAGGAGTCCCTCAGGGCTCTGTCCTCTGCTTTTCTGTATTTATATGCTTCCCCTTGGCCATATTATTTGTAGCTTTGGAGAGGGTTATCATTTTTATGCAGACGATACTCAACTCTATTTCAAAGTTAAAAGTGGAACTTCATCAGAGCTTTCTCAGCTCACAACTTGCCTCAGTGAAATTAAAACCCGGATGGAGCAGGACTCTTTAAAATTAACAACAAAACTGAACTCCTGCAAATTGGGACTAAAGTGCAACTTAATAAAATGAGCTCCTTCCCAGTCAATCTTGGCGGTGATCTCATCAGACCTGCCCTCTACTGCAAAGAATCTTGGTGTTATTTTTGATTCCTCCCTTTCTTATTCCACCTATATAAATCACATTAAGAAGCATTCTTACTTTCACCTCTGTAACATTACATGTGTTCGCAACTTCCTCTCCTTTTCTAACGCTGAGAAACTTATCCATACTTTTATCACATCCCGAATCGATTATTGTAATTCCCTACTGGCAGGTGCCCCTTCTAATCTTATATCACAGCTCCAGCTTATTCAAAACTCGGCTGCAACAGTCCTTACACGGACCAGAAACAGCGAGCACATAACTGGCTCCCTATGTCTTACAGAATTGAATATAAAATTCTACTAATAACCTACAAAGCCTTAAACGACCTTGCGCCAAACTACATCAGTGACCTTCTCCATCACTATATGCCTGTCCGCCCACTAAGGTCCTCTAATTCTGACAATCTTGTTGTACCCCACACTAATCTACACTCCATGGGTGACAGGGCCTTCAGCTGTATAGCGCCCAGACTCTGAAATGACCTACCGAAATTAATCAGGTCAGCTGACTCCATGAATTCTTTTAAACAACAACTCAAAACTCATCTGTTCAGGAAGGATTTTAGCTCTACCTGACTTTATTACCCTTCTTTCAGTTTACTTCTATGTCAAGATGCTCATGTAACCTGTGTGTGTGTGTGTATGTGTGTGTGTGTGTGTATGTGTGCAAGACCATCAATTATGTTGTCTGTTAGGCTTTTGTCTGAATTTACTATCTTACTCTTCTTTATTTATTTATCTGCTTTAGTACAATGCTATGTACTGCATACCCTGCCATTCTTTCTTAAACTCTGTGAAGTGCCTTGAGCATTGGAAAGGCGCTATATAAATAAAATGTATTATTATTATTATTATATTTCAATATATGTATAGCCTAATACCACCTATTATGAAGTCTTAATTAAATTCTCTAAATATTTGGCTCCTAGACATTAAAAAAATGTCATAAATAAACCATATTTTTCCATAAGCAACTGACTCCATTATCACGTGAATTCTTTTGAAAAGAAATATGGCATTTGCTCTGACAAACTCCCTATAGACAAAAGTGTAGCTTTGTAATAGTCATGGAATAAACACAAACACAGTGTATAAAGTACTTTCTATCCATTTTTAAGCATATGAGGTTTCACGCAGTCACTCAGATTCTATTTTTTTACATTAGAAATACTGAATTGTGAAGATAAAGTAATTAAAAATATAATTTCTGCTCCATGTAATTTGGTGAGCTATAATGTTTTAAAATTATTGGAAAATTTTAACAAGCAGCAAGTAACATAACATTACTGAACCAACTTAATCCACTCAAGTACCGGGCACAAGGTAGGACCAGTCCTGGAAAAAAAATCCTGCTTCCATTTATTTTGCAAATACGGAGGAAAAATATACTAAATAATATTTTATTACCAATTAATTAATGAAACGATTAAAAGTTGGATTGATAATTCCATAAATAGTATGTGTCTCTTTCCTAATATTTTTATATGCATTATAAAAAGCGTCAGACCTAGCATACCAGGTATACAGAATACTAGAGTACATCTTAAGTGTGGGTTTAAATAATAATAATAATAATAACAACTGTACGAGTATCACTGTTTGGCAATACCAAATAACAATGCCAGACCACAAAACTGAAAATTCCTAATAAAGTGGGTTTCTACATTACATAATGAATATTAGCAAATAGAGACAACAAAAAATAAAAGTACTGGCCAGTCCAAAACAATTTTCTAAAAATAGACAACTGTACACCTGGACTGTTACTTCATCATCTTACTTTTTTCCCCAGCATTTTCCAGCTTATTTTTCTCTCTCTCTTTCTCCTCTTGTGCTGCCTCAACTACAGTAGAAATTCTGAATTCCAACTTCTGATTTCTAAATTTGATGACATTTTTTTTTCTGGATAGTAATGCCAGCATCTCTCCTTTTCCAAAGAGTCAATAGGGAAGCAGTACTTATTCTATCTCATGATAGCCCTACTGCAACTTAAAGGTAGCTGGAGAACCAACAACTGAAATCAGTTGGTGTATAGGCATCTTGTCCAAATATTTATTGCCATGAATCAGGTCAACACCAAAATCTGCCATAAACTTCTTCTCTGCCTCAGAGTTCTTATTTCTACCCATGTAATTCATTTAGCCAGTTATTGACAGGCGTCTATCCTAGTACTGAGACACAATGTTACAGTGTGTGAAATATGATGGCAAACCTTGCTCTTGGCAAGTTACTGATAGTCTCTTTTATATGGCTTGAGACAGCTCTTCTACTCTTTTTTGCTGTTGTTTCTGCTGTGAGACAAAATATTTGCCCACCAAGTTTTAATCCTGACTGATTGGTTTAACCCATAGCCCTAGCTCACCTGAGGAAGTCTGTTAACCTGCTTGTGTTACAATTATTGTAATATATAAGTTGTGTTTTAAAGTTTACTTATAGAACTTTTAGAAGGTGTTTAAAGAAGATGATGTATGAAATGCATTGACTGAGAAAAATATTTTAATACTACAGCTACTCTGTGTAATGAATATTAATAGTGTCTTCCCTGTATTATATCTTCTGACCAAAAATTAAAACAAGGCTACAGTTGTATTAAAGTCTGCAGCCTGCTTGTATTTGTTATTTCGTTTCCTTAATCTTGTGATTTATAAATCTGAAGTATTTATATCTTATTCATTTTGTTAAAGCAAAAACATCCATATTACTAACCAAGAATGCTAAACCGGATGGACGCAGGGACATCCGGCCATGGGCCGTAGCCGCAAAAAGACGTACTGCGCAGGCGCAAAAAGAGTCCGCGAGAGGCGGATGAGGAGCCGCGAGAGGGGGACAAAAGAGGCCGCGAGAGGCGGATGAGACCACAGAAAAAAGGAGTGAGCACAGAAAAAAGAGAAAAAAGGAGTCAAACAAATGAAGCGCAACGAGCACCGAAAAAAGGAAAAGGCACATAAAAAAGTAGTCAAACGCAGGCAAAGCACGAAACACATTGCACACGAAACTAGACCCAAAAAAAAAAAAAAAAAAAAAGAGGCTCGCGCACAACAGCAAGGTACACCACCCCCCCCCAACAGGCACCGGACGGGACACACACCAAGAGGGGGATTCAACAAGCCCATGGAACACAAAAAAAAAGAACACAAAACCACCCCACAGACCCTACAAGCAAGGGACGGGACACACACAAAGAGGGGGATTCAACAAGACACAGGAACACAAAAAGAAAGAAGACGCTCGCGCAACAACAATCCTCATCCCCCAAACACACACCCAAAGCCACATATTCTAAAGTGAACGTCAACACCTTCACACTAGACAGCATAGGTGTCAGCATAGGTGGATCTCCTTACAATAAAGCACTATTAACCGTTCAACTGCAGAAAAGGAAACATATTAACAGTGAGTGCGATCCTCCTTATTACTTATCCATATTTCACATGCTGAGAAAGAAACAAGTCATGAATACACGGTCACGGGTACAAAACGAAAAGGAAAGGGTAACAGGAACAAACACACGAACACGAAAGAAACAACAAAATAGACGGCTATGCAGCATAGGTGGATCTCATTACAATAAGGCACTATTAACCGTTCAAACGCAGAAAAGGCTCCATATTAACAGTGAGTGCAATACTCCTTATTACTTATCCATATTTCTAAAAGAAAAAATGTCTCGACTCCAAAAACGCAAAGCTCAACTAAAGCTTCTAACTAACGATGTACCTAAAAGTAAAAACTTTATGAACTGCATTAGATCCTACAATAGTTCATTTGCTTTTGCATCTACCGGAGTAAATATCAGGCCACCAAAAGGCAATGGCCCATACTGCTTTCCCATATGTGCACAAATACTGCATCGCATTGGAACAGTGCACCCTGAAACAAATCAACAACGCAAATATGCACAAATCTACATCCTAGATCCACATGACGCAATCTATCAATCAAAGTGCTGCATCGCAACAGGCACGGATTCAAAACGAAACACCTCCCGTCTCAGACATACATTAACGGCAAGGAAGGCTACAACGGGCTTCTCACACAGCACAGGCAAATCGATTACAGCTCCAAAACAACACGTCCCAAATACTACACATGTAACAACGCGCCTCTCAAACGGCACAAGCAAAACATAAAATCTTTATCAACTACATTAGATCCTACAAATCGGTATCCACTATGAACATTAACGGTGGCACTGCACGTGACATCCGTCTTGAAAAAATGTTAATTATTGATGAATGTACAATGGCATGAAGTCACTTACTCAACACCATTCATAAACTTCTACAAACGTTTATGAATAATAATATTCGCTTTGGAGGAAAGGTACTTTTATGAGGAGGAGATTTAAGACAGTGATTAGCTATTCTTCCAGATGCCGTGCGCACAGCTATTGTTCAGTGCACCTTAAAATACGCAGACAATTGGCATTGCTTTCAAAAGATACAGTTAGTAAAAAAGATACGATGTCCAGAACCAGATCATAACAATTGCTTATTACAACTGAGAGATTGTACACTCACCAATACAGATGGACTTCAGCCACATATTATTACAATTCCTCAAGCCTTTATCTGCGACGACTTAGTTACAGAGAGATTTGGAACAGCAATCTCATTACACCAAATGCCCCTTTAAACACAACGCACTATATTATGTCCAAAAGATATTAATGTGGAAAACATAAATACCCAAGTCATTCCATTACTTCCTGGAGAGACACAACTCTTTCTAAGCTCTGACAAACTTGACTCTGATCACAACAATAACCATCTTCATTGACCTTACAAGTTCTGACCTGGAATTACCTTTTACACTTAAACGGCGTGTACAAAGAAATTTTCAAATAAACTTTTACACTGTGCCACACACTTTATTGTTTGCTTTCTATTTGCATCATCTACACCGTCACACTATTCTATATCTCATTCATACATCACGCTCTTTGTCATTCCCAACACCAGAGGTTGGCGAGCGAAGCGAGCAGGGGGCGGAGCCCCCTAGTAATAATAATAATAAACTATTACTTTTAAAAGTTAAGCTGTCAGATTATTCCAGTTACCTGAGATGTGGCTTGTTTACTCTCCCCATCATCTCCTTGACATTTTTTGCTTCACAAATCCAAAGGCTTAAGTCCACTGCTAGAATTTTGCCATTCAGACTCTGCAAAGGTACAGACTCTCTTACAGGATCCAGAATGGACCATAAGTCATTTACTCCCATCTTTATGTCTGAAAAATATAAAACAAAATAATCAATGTAATAAATAAATAAATAAATAAAATAGGCTCGGGTATACATGTCCTTTTAGTGACTTCAGACCTGCTTAATCTTTATTTTGAGCACATATTCTTGGGAATTCTGAACTTTCACTGCTAAAAACTACTGTAAAAAGGCAAAATGAAAAAGCCCTGTTGTTTAGATAAAAATATTCACATACCAGCTTTGCAGTACTGATACAAAACACTCTTCTTAGCTTTAGTACCTTTAAAAAATAAAATGAGCCTATTCTGCAGACAATCCATGATCACCACTTATCTCTTATCTCTTTTGCAATCCATATTTCCTGGTGAGAGTTGCAATGATAATATGCAAAACAGTGATGACTAGACTTTTTTATCTACCATAAAAGCACTTGGTTCCTCCCAGCACATATTTTGTCTGCCTCTGCTTTCCAATGGATTAGATTCAATACAGTTTTCACAGAATGGATGACTTAACTGCCTCATCTGGCTCCTGTTAAGCCAGAGCAGAAGAGACCCTACTATGAGTTCCTCTTGGAGTGCCACAAAACAGTGGATAAGGAAATAATTTCCTCCATCTACACCTTAATCACCAGGAATAAAGCAAAACATTGTTCCAGCAGAGACCATGAATTCAAATTTGGAAGTCCCAGTTTTCATCCTGATTACATCACACTCGGTTACAGGTTCCTCTGGGACAAGTTAGAAATCACAATCAGCAAAATAAGAAAATAAAACCATTATACCCTTTTTGAAGTATTGCATTCATATTTAACACATTAAGAACACAGATACTAATCTGTCTTTATGGGATAATATTGTCATATTTACCTTTACAAATGTAAGGCTGTCTGGCACACCACATCAGCCTTGAAACATTGTACTGTTATAGCATCTCCTTCAAGACATCCCAAGTATCTTGTTTAAGTCCATAAACCATGTGCAGACTGGATGAGTGACTCCAACAACCTCACAGACAATTATACAAAGATTCGCACCACTGCTTGAAAGTCACATCAGAATTTACATCTCTCCTTTCGAGGCAAATGCATGATTATTGTCTAGACTCTCAAGAGGCAGGGAAGTGTCAGCCCTTGATCACTGAAACATACCACCTGCCCCCCAATCCTACCAAATCATAATGTTTTGTCTTGAACACCATAGACACACATTAACCAAGATATTCCAAAAATTAAATCTGATGCCTTAATTTTATCAGATAGAGATAATCCATCCTTGTTTCCCTATAGCCAGTGTTTGCTGTGAGTGAGTTAATAATTAAACAAAAGAATATACTTCTACAAATGTAGCACCACTTGATACTGTTTCAGTGGCCTATTCAAATGACAGTACTACTACTGCTTGACATATTAAGAAAAAGAGCTTTCTTAAGCACTAAATTTAATTTGCAATAACCAACTGTAAATTAAAAATGTTAATAGATTCAGTGTCTGCAAATGTACAGCAGAGAAGGTGCACATCAAGTTTAATTGTTGGGGGAAAAAAATGACAAGGATCAAAAATCACTGAATAAATCAATTCAAAGTGAAATGCTACTGGAGGATAACAGTTGACACTGCATAAGAGTTTGTCTCACATGCCTACCCCAGCACCTCAGGACAGACGGAGTGACCATGAACATGATGAAACATTTACAGATTCAGATGCAAAATGAACAACTTAGCCAGGGTACGTCACGAGATGGGAGAGCATAGTGGTGTAGTACATAACACTTCTGCATCATAGCTCAAGAATCAGTTCAAATTCTGACCTGTTCCCTTCCTGTATGCAAATGGATACTTTTCCTTTGTAGTTTATCTTGGTACTACTGTCTCTTCCAACATCTCAAAGAAGTGATGGTTTGATTAATAAGAAAACATAATTTGGGACAGTAAAACTAAACATGTCCTGCATTGGACTGGAATCCTTTTCAAATTGGTTCTCACCTTATGCTATATGCTGCCATTAAAGCATAAGTTGTTTTCCATTTATCTTTTGCTTTTTTTTTTAGTATTATGTTTTTTCAGGAAATGTATTTTTTTCTGACTGGTTAAACTTAAAAAAAATCTCTTAGGGTGGCACAGATGATAGTGTTGCAGTCTTTTAGTTTTTTCTCCCCAATTTGGTTCCTAGCATTGAGATGTTCTCAATGTATTCAAAATGGTTTCCACCAGGCTTTCTGTTTATTTTTCCCATATCCTAAAGATATGTATGTCAGGTTAATTAGCAACTTGAAATTGGTCCAATGTAAGCAAAAGTGCTCTGCAATGGGCAGAATGTTTACTTAAGGGGGTTCTTGTATTGTATCCAATGCTGCTGGCATAGATGATCACTCTTTAACCTGGTAGACTAAAAAGTAGGTTCAGAATCTAACTGTACGGAATACATGTGTGAAGGTCTTGGGGGGAAGGGGGCATACATTACTATTAGATATACTAATGATTAATGAGATGGAAACAAAATTTACAATATATACCATTAATCTTCCAGACTCACTAATCCAGAGCAGGGTCACTGGGAAGCTAGAGCATATCCCATCAAGCGTCTGGAGCACTGCCCAAAAAATCCCTGGATGTTCATTGCAGAGTGAACACACACACACACACACACACACACACACACACACACACACAAGAACACATACATGGGCCAATTTATCATTGCCAATATACACAGCTGCATGTGTTTGGACTGTGGAAGGAAACCGGATCAACTGAAGGAAACCCATGCGGACACAGGTAGGACAGGCAAACTCCATGCAGGGAGTACCCAGGGCTTGAACCCTGGTCTTTTTACTGTTATATATAACATATAATGTAATTATCAGAAAACAGACATAGCCAAGTGATCAAAATTCACATTTAAGATCTTCCAATTTTTGGTACTTGTGTACTAAATGGACGGCAGTGAAACCTCCCCCACCAATAAATATGTTATGAATTTGTCAAAACAATTGTACGTATGTAATCCTATAATATTCAGATTGCTGTAAATTTCTATTTTTTTTAACCCAATAAATATGTTATGAATTCGTCAAAACACTTCTGTTTTCCTTTGTCATGCCGTCCGTTTAGTACACAAGTTCCCAATTTTTTTTTTTTGCCAAACTTTCCATAATTTGGCCACATGTTTTGACTATACCTCAAGCTTACACCAGCTAAGTTCTCCTGTCTTGGAATCTTTGGGATAACCACGCACACTTATATTCTACCAAATATCCCATTTTTTTTGGAATAACACCAGATAGGACACCATTTTTCAATGGGCACACTGTTAACCTTCGTTATGTGATTTGTCACTCTCCTTGCTTACCCTCAGTATAGAAGATCCTAGCATGTGTACTATGTTACAGATTGCAGAGGTTATTACATTACTTTTACTTATTTTTAGTTAAATTCAGCTCACTGAAACAAGAAATACTCAGAAATTCTTTAATATATGGCAGCTCTTTTATGCCTTCCTTAAACGGCAATTCTGTCAGAAAGTGTTAATCACATTCAGTAGATGTAAGGGCTCTACCTATTTTAAACACTGTGCCTTATCTTATTGTCTTATTGTGTGCGTGTGTGAGAGAGAGACAGAATAGGGTTCCTTAAAGGTTCCCTAATGCCCTTGAAAAAATATATTTAAAACTACGCTTTATGTAGAACCAATTAATCTGCAATTTCCTGTAAAGCACTGTATTTACAGTTACATTCCGGTCGCACTTTCATTTCTGACGGGATTTAAACTGATCGAGTAATATTCTCCTCTCAAATCAATCAAGCAAGCACATACACCAACTGAAGCACGGGAACCCTGTGTTGGTTTAAATGAAGTTAGATGCTAACTCCCCTGTGAGTTCTGTTCTCCACTACCGCTACTTACACAAAGCGCCTTATGCGATCGCTACCTCATAAACAACCGCAATGCATATTACATGTGATGACAAGACAAAATGCCAGTATTAGTGACTTGCTGGAGATGTCGGACTCAACTATTTAATTACTGTTATCGCCGTTATTTATAATTTCAATAATGCTTAAAATAATTAAAGGGATTGTTTTACAAACTATTATTACTTACGTTTTGAATAAAAATTAACATTTGTCTATTGCTTACTGTTTTTACATAGTCTATATTACCATTTGACTATTGCTTACTGTTTTTACATACTGTCTACACAAACAAAAGGATAAAATCAGTGTTTACCTGAATGAACAATTCAAAAACAAAGATTCAAAACAGCCGCCTTTAGGGAAGTTGACTATGACAACAAAATACGAATGATAAATATATTTCCGTTTCCGCTTCTTTCCAGGTCCAATGTAAGTGGAGTTGCCGCCGCTTACTGGCCAAAGACCTAACTGCAATTGATTGCATCATCCACAGTCGTATCTATCGCCAGTCGCCTGATACCGCGCAGGCAGTCTGTTACATGGGTAAAGTTCATCATGGTAACGAGCTGAGCGGAAAGGATTAAAACATTTTTTTGTTATAATATTTTTTCACCCTGTAGTTTGTTTCTGCTTTGTGCCCATTGTAGCTGGAATAGGCTCCAAACCCAATCATAAATTGTGTTATTCATGCTTAGAATTTGGTCAGCGCTGCTGGTCCTTAGCAATTCTCAGCTGGTTTAAGCTAGCTGGGATAGGCTCCAGCAGACCTCTGCGACCCTGTTTTGGACAAAGCGGGTTAGAAAATGAGTGAATGATATTTGAAGTATTAACGCAAAGTATTAAATTGGCATAAATATTACATAGTTTAACATGTTTTTTCTGATTAATGTTGTCTGCTTTATATTACTTATCTTTTGGCACCTCAAGCTACTTCATTTCAAATTATTCTCACTGACAATAAAACCATGGACCAAACATGACCAAAGAATGATCAATTATTCCACATATGAACCTGAATCTAATAAGCTTTAATTAAGATGTAAGGATAGATAGATAGATAGATAGATAGATAGATAGATAGATAGATAGATAGATAGATAGATAGATAGATAGATAGATAGATAGATAGATAGATCCCTGGGTTATTCCACAACAACCTACATAACAAAATATTGTCAAGTTTAAACAGTAAAATAATTAAATATTAAAATGGGAAAACAACATAGTGTAATTTGTAATGCAGCTGAATGAATGAGTAATTTAAGTGCTGAAAAACTGTTGTACGCTTTATATGTACACTCACCAATCACTTTATTAGATACACCGTGCTAGTACCAAGATTGGACCCCTTTTGCCTTCAGAACTGCTGTAATCCTTTGTGGATTTTGATCCATATTAACCATATTCACACAGTTCCTGCAGATTTGTTAGCTGCACATCCATGATGTGAATCTTACATTCTACCACATCGCAAAGGTGCTCTATAGGACTGGGATCTGATGACTGAGGAGGCCATTTGAGTGCAGTGAATTGTTCAAAAAACCAGTTTGAGACGATTTGAGCTTTGTGACATGGCACATTATCCTGCCTGATGTGGCCATCAGATGATGGGTACACTAGATAGATAGATAGATAGATAGATAGATAGATAGATAGATAGATAGATAGATAGATAGATAGATAGATAGATAGATAGATAGATAGATAGATAGATAGATAGATAGATAGATACTTTATTATTCCCAAGGGGAAATTCACATACTCCAGCAGCACCTTACTGATACAAAAAAACAATATTAAATTAAAGATTGATAATAATGCAGGTAAAAAACAGACAATAACTTTGTATAATGTTAATGTTTACCCCCCCCCCCCCCCCCCCCCCCCGGGTGGAATTGAAGAGTCACATAGTTTGGGGGAGGAACGATCTTCTCAGTCTGTCAGTGGAGCAGGACAGTGACAGCAGTCTGTCACTGAAGCTGCTCTTCTGTCTGGAGATGACACTGTTTATTGGATGCAGTGGATTTTCCATAATTGATAGGAGCCTGCTGAGCACCCATCGCTCTGCCACAGATGTCAAACTGTCCAACTCCATGCCAACAATAGAGCCTGCCTTCCTCACCAGTTTGTCCAGGCGTGAGGCGTCTTTTTTCTTAATGCTGCCTCCCCAGCACACCACTGCATAGAAGAGGGCGCTCACCACAACCGTCTGATAGAACATCTGCAGCATCTTATTGCAGATGTTGAAGGACGCCAGCCTTCTAAGGAAGTATAACCGGCTCTGTCCTTTCTTACACAGAGCATCAGTATTGGCAGTCTGGTCCAATTTATCATCCGCCTGCACTCCCATCTATTTATAGGTCTGCACCCTCTGCACACAGTCACCTCTGATGATCATGGGGTCCATGAGGGGTCTGGGCCTCCTAAAATCCACCACCAGCTCCTTGGTTTTGCTGGTGTTCAGGTGTAGGTGGTTTGAGTCGCACCATTTAACAAAGTCCTTGATTAGGTCCCTATACTCCTCCTCCTTCCCACTCCTGATGCAGCCCACGATAGCAGTGTCATCGGCAAATTTTTGCACGTGGCAGGACTCCGAGTTGTATTGGAAGTCCGATGTATATTAGACTGAACAGGACCGGAAAAAGTACAGTCCCCTGTGGAGCTCCTGTGTTGCTGACCACAATGTCAGACGTGCAGTTCCCGAGACGCACATACTGAGGTCTATCTTTAAGACAGTCCACAATCCATGCCACCAAGTATGAATCTACTCCCTTCTCTGTCAGCTTGTCCCTAAGGAGCAGAGGTTGGATGGTGTTGAAGGCGCTAGGGAAGTCTAGAAACATACTTCTTACAGCACCTCTGCCTCTGTCCAAGTGGGAGAGGGATTGGTGTAGCATATAGATGATGGCATCCTCTGCTCCCACCTTCTCCTGATATACGAACTGCAGAGGGTCGAGGGCGTGTTGAACCTGTGGCCTCAGGTGGTGAAGCAGCAGCCTCTCCATGGTCTTCATTACATGTGATGTCAGAGCAACAGGCCGGAAGTCATTCAGCTCACTAGGACGTGATACCTTTGGGACTGGGGTGATACAAGATGTTTTCCAAAGCCTCGGGACTCTCCCCTGTTCCAGGCTCAGGTTGAAGATGCGCTGTAGAGGACTCCCCAGCTCCGATGCACAGACCTTCAGCAGTCGTGGCGATACTCCATCTGGACCCGCTGCTTTGCTGGCACGAAGTCTCCTCAGCTCTCTGCACACTTGCGGTGTTGTAATTATGGATGGGGATGTCTCTCCTATGCTGGTATCAGCAGAAGGATGTGTGGAGGGTGCAGTACTCCGAGGTGAGAGTGAGAGTGGGTTAGGGTGGTCAAACCTGTTAAAGAAGTTGTTCATTTGGTTTGCCTCTTCACGTCTCTCTCGATGGTGGTACCCTGCTTCGAGCTGCAGCCAGTGATGATCTTCATCCCATCCCACACTTCCTTCATGCTATTATTCTGCAACTTCTGCTCCAGCTTTCTCCTGTACTGCTCCTTCGCCGCCCTGAGCTGGACTCGGAGTTCCTTCTGCACGCGCTTGAGCTCATGCTGATCACCGCCTTTAAAAGCCCTTTTCCTCTGGTTCAAAAGGCCCTTGATGTCACTTGTAATCCATGGCTTGTTGTTAGCATAGCAGCGTACAGTTCTTACTGGAACTACAATGTCCATACAGAAGTTGATGTAGTCAGTAGTGCAGTCAACAACTTCCTCAATGTTCTCACTATGTGATCCCTGCAGGATATCCCAGTCTGTAGTTCTAAAGCATTCTCTCAGAGTCATCTCTGCCTCCGGGGTCCACTTCCTGAATGATCGTGTGGTTGTAGGTAGGACCCTCACTTTTGGTTTGTAGTGAGGCTGAATCAGAACCGGGTTATGATCTGCTTTCCCAAGTGCAGGCAGCGGGGTGGTGCTGTATGCGTCTTTAATGTTTGCATACAGTAAATCAATAGTCTTATTTCCCCAGGTGTTACAGTCAACATACTGGGAGAAGGCAGGTAATGTTTTGTCCAGCGTCACATGGTTAAAGTCTCCAGCGATTAGCACAAGCACCTCAGGGTGCTGCATTTGTAACTTAGCAACAGCAGAATGGATGATGTCACTCGCTGTCTCCACGTCCGCCCGAGGAGGGATGTACACGATGACAACAATGACGTGTCGAAACTCTCTGGGCAAGTAATAGGGACGCAAACTTACGGCCAACAGTTCAATGTCCCTGCAGCAAGTGGAGACTTTGACATTAACATGTCCAGAGTTACACCACCGTGTATTAACATAGAGAGCGAGTCCTCCTCTTTTGTGCTTCCCACAGGTACTTGCATCTCTGTCCGCTCTAACTGTGCTAAACCCGGGTAGCTCCATGTTAGCATCTGGGATGGTGGTAGTTAGCCACGTTTCGCAAAAGCACAACAGCCTGCATTCTCTGTAGGTTCTGACATTTTTCACCAGCGCAGCCAGTTCGTCGATCTTATTTGAGATTGAGTTCACATTTCCCAGAATCACAGAAGGCACCGAAGGCTTAAAACGGCACTTTCTCGCAAGCCGCTTCATTTTTAGCTTAGTGCCGGCTCTGCTGCCATGATACCGCCTTCTTACCTCATCGGGTAAATAGGGAACCACACCGGCACTGGCATTTGTTCTCAGCGCTCGAAGTTGAGTACTTGAATAGACAAGTCTCGGAGTGTAAAAATCCATGCCCATGTTGTAAAAGTAAGTGTGTCCAGGGAACGAATCCACATAAAATAAAGTGATAGGAGTGATCAATAAATAAAAATAGAAAAATAAAAGTAGAAAAGTACACATACACATACAGTCATACACGGAGCTGATGAAAAGGCTGCCACTCTCGGCGGCGCCGGAACTAACTAATGTCTATGGCCATAAAGTGATGGACATGGTCAGCAACAATACTCAGGTAGGTTGTGGCATTTAAATGATGTTCTGTTGGTACTAAGGGGCCTAAAGTGTGCAGAGAAAATATCCCCCACACCATTAAACCACAACCACCAGCCTGAACTGTTGATACAAGGCAGGATGGATCCATACATATATTGTTAACACCGCATTGTGACCCTATTGACCGAATGTCGCAGCAGAAATCAAGACTCCTCAGACTAGACAACATTTTTCCCATCTTCTATTGTCCATTTTTACCTGACAGGAGTGGCACTTCTGTTACTGTGGCCCATTTGCTTCAAGTTTCGATGTGTTGTGTGTTCAGAGATACTCTTTGTAGCAAGTTCTTATCTGAGTTACTGTTGCCATTCCGTTGGCTCAACCCTGGCTGATTATTTTCCTCTGACCTCTGGCATCAATAAGGAATTTTTGCCCACAGAACTGCTGTTCACTGAATATTTTCCCTTTTTTGGACCATTCCCTCTAAATCCTAGAGATGGTTGTGTATGAAAATCTGAGTAGATCAGCAGTTTCTGAAATACTCCGACCAGCCTGTCTGGCACCAACAACCGTGTCATGTTCAAAACCACTTAAATCACATTTCTTCCTCCTTCTGATGGTCAGTTTGAACTTCAGCAGGTCTTCTTGGCAATGTCTATATGCTTAAATGCATTGAGCTGCTGTCATGTGATTGGCTGATTAGATATTTGTGCTAACAAGTAGTTGAACAAGTGTACCTAATGAAGTGCCCGGTGAATGTACAGTATATATGCTGTGCAGTATGATGCTTTCTAACAGGGCTCATTCAGTACAAAAGGAAACCACCGATTATGACAAAACATTTGTTTAAAAACGTCAAGTAATGTAAATTTAGTTTATTATGTTCAAAAAAAATTTCATTTCACAGACTCGGAGAAGTCGCATTAACACACAACTTGGACTGTGGGAGGAAACTCACAATGGCATGGGGACAACAAGCAAAGTCCATACTGGAAGAACCTGGTTTATGAACCCTGGTGTCCTTACTTATGAATGTAGTTATATATTTAAGTAAATCACTGCATGCAAAATACATAAATGATTGTATCCTTCTGGAAAGCCTCATCTTATGTATATAAAGTTCAGCTAGTACAGTATTATAATTTAATTATTTATAAAGTGTTTATTTGAGCTAAAGCATTACCCAAACATAACAGTATGTAGGAATTTTTAAAAGGTATCTCATCACCAATTCCTTTCTTCAACTGTAGGAAAAGATCTAACCAAAAAGAGCTGACAAACGCACAAAGAAAAAACAAATGTTCAATAGACTCTGTATATAACATATAAGCATCACTCACATCAAGGAACGTACTTATTGTTTTAGTAACCAGTGAGTATATCTGCAATATTTTAAACAGTAATTCTCTGATTTTGTTATTGGGAAAAAAACGAAAAAACAAAAAAAAAATTAAGAAAAGAAAAGGTCCACATCGTGTTAGTTTATCATTAATTGCTTTTTTACGAAAGTAGGCATCTTTATACCTCCGAAACAGTAGATAGCGCTCTGGGTGCAAAACTTATTATGACGTCTAACAAGGAAATAACTGCTCATGCGCAAGTGTACGGCGCGTAATATTCCAGTACCTTTCCTTAAACATCCGCGAGAAGCAAGCCTTTCGCAGGACGTAGTGCATGCTTAAGACGATTTATTTTTTATTTGTTATGGATGTTACGGGGTGATACTCTCTAAATCCGGTGCACTGTGATAGAATTAAAGGTAAGTTGAAAGGTGAAACATTATGACGGCCCTTTTTTGGGTTTTGGAAAAGTTGACACGCTGTTGTTATTCAGCTGATCGATCGGCGAATTCTCTATTCATGTTCTTCGAAAAGCGAAAGTAAGACGGAAAGATGACGGATGTAACAAAGATTTTATTAAGAGCTGATCGGTAGAAGACTGGTCTTTTTATTCAGTATTCATAATAGTCATTAGCTATTATATTAAAATTTTTAGTTAAGTATGGAAAATGCTTTGAGCCATGGAAATGTCCTTATTTGGAAGTTAAACGTCCAGTTATCTATTTTTAAACACATGAAGAACAGCATTAACGTTGAAGAATAACGAAGGCTATCGTGAAGCAATGTGCTCAAAGTGGGTGCCTGTAACGGATCAATCGGACGTGGGCACAGGGAGAGGTGGAATAATTCAACGCGGACTGTGACCAGACTAAGATTGATGATTAAAGTCAAACACTCAAATAATACAAGTAGAGTGAAAGGGGTAGCATTATGTGTGAGAGACTGCAGAAATGAATGTTTCACTTTGGAGACACTGTGCAGAAATTTTCAGAGTGCTGATGAAACCTTAAAAAGGCTAAGCCCGTATAGAACACCAATCAGTAATTTGATATTGTTGCCAGTGCTGGGTGCTGATATGGATCTTTTCCATTTTAGTTGTCTCTTTGAAGTGTCTCCCAATCCTTAAAAGTACTGCTTGCCGTTGCCTCACTAGATAGAATTCTGTTTGTGACATTGCAGGCTTGTCCTTCTTATAGGTACTCCTGATGCTGGCTTTGAAGCTGCTGATTTGCATGAGGGAATGCCAGCTCATAGTGGTGGTGACTCATCCCATGTTGAAACAAATTTCCAGCACTGTTACATAGCCCTCCCTTATAAGTTGCTGTTCCCAGCGACCATTTCCAACTCCTTGAAACAGCACACAACTCTTCTAAATAGTGGGGTGGTCTTCGTTTTTTTCTGTGGTCGTGTGTCCTGTGACAGATACATCAACAGAGGTCTAAAGCTATTCTCTGTTATGTGGCACAGCAGGGATGTTGAGTGCTGCATTGTCAGATGGTGCAGCAGGAATGTTGACTTCCACTCTCGTACAGTTCAGCAGAAGTAGGGGCTAGGTGTCAACATTGATGTCCCGATTCGATTTGATTCCTTTCACAATGCCCCGATTTGATTTGATATTGATTTTATCTTGACTGAATTAACATCCATCCATCCATCCATTTTCCAACCCGCTGAATCCGGACACAGGGTCACGGGGGTCTGCTGGAGCCAATCCCAGCCAACACAGGGCACAAGGCAGGAACCAATCCCGGGCGGGGTGCCAACCCACTGCAGGACACACACAACACACCCATCACACACTAGGGCCAATTTAGAATCGCCAATCCACCTAACCTGCATGTCTTTGGACTGTGGGAGGAAACCCACACAGACACGGGGAGAACATGCAAACTCCACTCAGGGAGGACCCGGGAAGCGAACCCAGGTCCCCAGGTCTCCCAAGTGCGAGGCAGCAGCGCTACCCACTGCGTCACCGTGCCGCCCACTGAATTAACATGCACTGATATATTTGAAGTGGTAGCTTTTTTTTTTAAATTACTTGTAGAAAATTAATACAGATAGATAGATGTGATAGATTTCAGCAACACTTTATTTGAAAGGTGACTTCATAACATATAGATAAGCATGGAATGACATTTAAGAGGAAACACTTGATTAAATCAACGGTTAACATCAGTATTTAGAAGATGTGGAACAGAATGGTATTGCTTTTTTTATTAAAAAAAATTTGCAGCACTGCACTCATTCAAAATTAACTAACATGTATCGCCTCACTAGGTGTGGGTGGTTTGGGCTCCTTTTTTTTAATAAAATGCAATAGCATCTACTTTACAGCTATATAATCTTGCAAATAATCTCTCTATTATAAAAAATATCTTGGGATGAGACAAGACTTTTTTTTCCGTCTACGAGACATGATCTTTGAAGAGAGACACTTTTATGTCCCACGAGATGGTCAAGTCACGTCATACTTACAACTGTTGTAAGCAAGTCCCGTGAGACGGTGATTTTTGCAAGTCACGCCCTACTTATAACCATTTTCAAACAAGACCACAGTTATCTAACCTCTCAGTTGTTGGAATGCTTTTGGCTGACACACTTCCTGTGCTCTCGGCTTTTAAAAATTTCCTATGTTCTAGATCAGGGGTCCCCAACCACCGGTCCGCGACCCACTACCGGGCTGCAGCCGTCTGACAGCCGGGCCGCAAGAGAACTGCCAGCAACGGAGACTCACTCAGACTTTTCAGAATGCTTGGTGGGCAGGGCTTTGCAGCCCAGAGAGAGGAGAGAGACCGAGGTGAGAGAGTATTACAACAAAGTATTTTTACGGTCCCGACAGTTTCCCCATATGACACGAGACTATAGAAATCTCGTTACTACAAAGTACATTCAGCAGATGCTTTCATTACAACGAGGTGACCTTGAAATGCTTGAATGAATCTCTGTGGCCGCAGCTCAGTTGTACAAACAGAAACATTGTAAAAAAAAATTCTTTCTTTGAACTTTCCTCGTACTGTTTTTTTTGTTGATGTTTTTGTTTTCTGTGGTTTTCAGTGATACCTTTTGCTTATTGCTTGTCAACATCTGAAAAACATCCATTGGAATTTAACTCATTGTCACCCTCCTATAGAAACGGCAGACACAAAAAAAACGATAACAGTGTTAATGTTTGTGATGTGCAGTCTGTTGGAATGGCAAACGCAAAGCATATGTCTTTGTTATATGCAAAAAAAGAAGAAAAATCTCGGGTTGCAAACATATGCGAACTGCTTAATAATAATAGAAATGTTATGTAAATTGTGTATAAAACTGCCCCCCCCATCCCCCCGCCCCCCCCCCCCCCCCCACCGACCGGTCCGTGGAAAAATTTGCATCTAATAAAGTGGTCCTTGCTGTCAAAAAGGTTGGGGACCACTGTTCTAGATGACACGTCAACAACTAAGCGAAGAAGAAAGAGCAGTGCGTCGGAAAGAAACCCAAAAGCTTTTGAGAGAAAAGATTGCAAAAAAAGAACAAAAATAGTCTATGTGCAAATTCTGAAAATAAGGAGAGTAATAATCAGACCGTCCAGTGAAGACTTTGTGCCAAGAGATTTAACCATGCCCGGGGCTGGGAAAAGACAAAGTAGAACGTAGGACGCACCATTTAATGTTAGATAGTAAAGTGCTTTTTCCATAGAAAGCCTTAACAGGTGCATTAGCGACATCTACTGGATTGGACACCAAAAACAAAAATAAGCAAGAAAATCTGCATATAGTAATTGAGAAGGATAGAGATTTACAACATCGATCTTGAGACTTTTAAGATTCGATGTCGAATTGTGTAAACGAAAAGTAGCAATTGGAAAATAGATGTTTTTACCTTGGCCTAAGCAGGAGTGTTAAACACTGCACATCTGTTTGGTGATCTTTTGTTTATAAGTGAGCAGGAAAACCTTCTTGTGTGGAGCTGCAGATATACTGATCTATGGGTTGTTTACCTTTACTGAACTGACACTGCAATGTTGTTCCAGGTCCATATCTCAGCTTTGAAACTCTCCCTTCATGACTACCCTGTAACACATCTGTGATCTTCCTTGTCTTTTACCTGAGCAGTTTTATCCCCCACCCTGCTTTACATGGCTCATCTGGGGTCAGTGGCAGTTCGCTCTACTATACTTTTTCCCTGCTTCATGAGCCGGAAGCTCTGTTGGCATCTGTGCACCCAGGCCAATGAACCTTAGGAGAAGGACAAGCATTGACAGAGCTGCAGAGGTAGCAGTCTGTCAGCTGTCTTGCAAATCCTCGATCTTAGCCTCAGGTCTCTCCAGCAACTCCTCAGAAGAGCAAAGGAAGTCCATTTTTGGTGTTCATTACACTCAGTGATTTGCAAAGTTGGACTGTAGGTCCTTTTAGTCCCACACCTATTTAGTGCCAATACGGATTCTTTGCTCTTTACGTGGCTCTTTGAGGTGGCTTACTATCCCTAAAAGGACTGCTCACTGCTGGCGCAGTAGATAGAGTTCTGTTTGTGACATTGCAGACTTACATTTTTATAGGCACACCTGCTGCTGGCTTTGAAGCTGCTCATTTGCATGATGAAATGCTAGCTTGTTGTGATAGTAACACATTCCTGGCTGATCCCTGTCTGTGCTGTTACAGTATATTCATATGCCATACCCAAGAATTTAGAATTATGTTTTTTTGTGTATCATTTGATATCAAACTCCTCCGAACAAATAGATTTTAAACATTTTTATTATTGTAGAAACACATAGATCCCTGGAGAAGGTAAAGGACCAACCTTTGGACATATGTTTGAAGGCATTATAATTCTTTTGTCTCACTTTTGCCAGTTGTTCTGGCTGACATTACACCTTACCCCACTGAAATGCGTATAGTTCAGAGTATACAGTTTTAGGTGTTTTAATGTCATTTTTAAATTCTATTTATTTATATACTGTTCTTTGTATTCTTGGATTGTTTGTACTAGGTTAACAGTTTTATTGTCTTGATTGCTTTGTCATTGTATGCAGTGTGCAAAATGCATTTCATTTTTTTACCCAATCTGTATATCTTGTGTCATGGAGGAGTTTTCAACATGGCTAAGAGAAAGGATGCTTCACCAAATGGAATACCTCAGAAGCGATCAAGAAAAAGTAACTTGCTCAATGGTGAAGGAGATGAAGAATCTATGCAGTATTTACTCACTGAAACATCTCAGAATTCACACTTGGTAAGATACATTTCAGCCTTGACACTCCATTGAATTTCTTGAACAATAGTACAATGAAGTAATCTTTTTTTTTTAACTTTGATTAGGAAGATGTTCATAAAATGCATATGTTCTTTTCATATTGTGTTTCAAGGCCATATTTGTTTCTTCAGTGGCTTTATTGCATGCTTATTACGTCTTCACCAATAATGACACTTTCACTAGCACCAAGGTGTAGGTCCTGCCAATTTAGTTTCTAAGAACGTTTTTCATATACATGTCTATGCAGCAATAAAAGTTTGTTTGGTTCTGTTTGTGGAGATCCTTAGATGATAACTTAATCAACAAAGTTGAAGTTATTTCATGGTTACTTATTTTGGGTTATCTCATTTGTATGGACATAATAGAAGCATTGTTTTTTTTTTTTGCATCATTTTTATTCACTTTCAGTATGGTGAAACACAAAGCTAAATTTTAATTTTCATGTGAAAATAGTACAAAGAAATTCTTACTTGTATGTCTCCACAGATCAGAGACAATAACATGCAATAGCAACATAAAACAAATAAAAAGTATAAGTGGAATGCAAATATATACAGTATAATTTGCCAGTATTACTTGTATGTATACACACCTTTTGTTATGTTACAGTGTTTGGAATTATGAGTGGCTGTTCAGTAACCTTTTAATATGTGGATAGAAACTGTTCCTGAATATACTAGTGCAAGCACTAATGGTACAAAAGAATGAATGAGAAAGGTGACTGTGCAGGATGACTGAGGTCTTTAATAATGCTTTTTGCCTTTCTAAGCAGGCAAGTGTTATACTGCATATGTCCTGAACAGAGCTTGATGCTTACTATCTTCTTGCTGTAACTGATTAAATTGGTATGTGTTTATGATTCAGACTCTGATGAACTAGCTAATAGCTTAATTTAAGTGTACATCTGTAACACTATTTTTTTTTTTAAAATATGATAATCTGTTTTTCTGTTTTGACTTGTCCTTACTGTCTTTAGGCATTTTAGCATTTAAATGGTTATTTGTTGCATGATTTAGTGCTCCGAGAACACCTTGTTTCAAAGTTAGTGAGATGTAGATGTAATCGGCTGCTAGCATTGTGCGATCTTGAGCACCTAAGCCACTCAGTTTTACCTATCATAGGAGCTATTCATCTGAAGATTAAAAAGTGCACAGAGCTGGAGCAAGAATAAAAACAAGAGAGAAAGGATTTAGAACTGGTCTGACATCTATTGTAATGGGCAATATTCAATACACCTCAAATAAGATGGATGACTTGTCTGCTCTCATAGTAGGTCACACCACGCTCATGTACTGTGGCATTTTGTGTATTACAGAGAGCTAGCTGAAATGTTATTACAATTAAAACTAGTATTCGTGATCCAGACAATACTGGCTGTTGGAATTTGTGCATGTTATTTGTTTAGGAAGATAAGTTGCATCTTCCTTACATAGATAATAGTCAACTCACAACCGTGTTCGGTCCCGACGTACCAGTCATACGTCAGTCTGGACGCAAGACGGACTGGTATATGTATTAAAACATGACCATATGTATAGTACTGTATAACAACTCCCTTAAGTCATATTGTTTGTTTTATATCATTTTTTATCATTATTCTTAGCACATTGTGTAGATTTTTAATTATTTTGTTTCAGCTTCGCAAATTTTTCCTTTGTCTGTGCACATCTGAAGTACCAGTATTATTAACCACTAGTTAATAATAAGCATTAAAAGATAAAGAAGTTCAGTCTGGTTGCATTACCTCTTCATGGCGGATCCTATGAAGTGGCACATCGTGAATCGCAATGCAAAAGCTGCAGAGGTTAACTGGATTCAAAACAGCATGTGGTGAACACTGGTTACAACGGGAAAGTCACATGCAAGCACATTTGCTTTCTTTCCACCCTCATATTGCTTGATCATCTCCATTTCTGTGTTGAGATCAATTTTTTTTCCCCCCTGTAATTGTAAAGCAAATGTAAACGAACATAGTCAAAATTACTGCAGGTACACTAAGATCGATATGAATGAGTCATGGCATACAGAGCTGGTGTGGCAAAAAACTGTCGTTTGCCCTAAAAATGCGGTAGCGGTCGTAAGTTGACGAACACCTGGATAACATTTATATTCCTTCCTCTGCAAATGGAGATTCTGCAACAGAAATGATGATAGAAAGTTGCCAACACTCTAATGATTTGGAGGGAACAGTGACAAACTTCTATTAGTGTATGTCATGTTCCACTTGAACCAACATCAAGCTGGATCTGCTCTATTCAAAGGTTAAATATGCCTTTAGATAGATAGATAGATAGATAGATACTTTATTAATCCCCAAGGGGAAATTCACATACTCCAGCAGCAGCATACTAATAAAAATAATATTAATTAAAGAGTGATAAAAATGCAGTGCAAGTTAAAAAATGCAAGGTGGAGAGTGTGAGACATGTGTAACAGTCAATAACATTGTATAATGTAATAAAAATGTAAATCTTTGGGCAGATCTAACCACAGTCTGATCCATCTTACTCCCATGTAAAAGCTTATTACAAGGCAACCCGTTACCACCAAGATTTCTCTCCAAAAAATTGGATTTTACAGTAAATAACCAAGGCATTTTGTGATGCACAACCCCGGAATCAGTTTTATTAGTGATTTGAATAAACAACACATACTGGATGGATGACTTATGCAGAGAATATTTACAGGTAACACATACTGTATATCAGGGCAATACATATGCAGTTAGATACTAACTAGAGCATGCAGCATTAAAGCTTCATACTGATAAGTGAAGTTAAACAGCAATAACGTAAAGATTACCTTACCTTGAACTCGCAGTACAGCAATGGGTGATGGTCTTGAAGATGGCTTGTTACATTCAGAGTTGCCCCCCCTTTTGTTCAACTATACTTCTGCATTTTCTTTTTATTCTTTTTATTGAATTTATTAAAAGCGAGTAACATTCCATACAAATGAGTCAAGTCAAACTTAGCAAAACTAAATTCAATTGAACTCCCAGTAGAAAAAGGGAGAATCCTTTTCTCCAATATAAAAGCTTATTCTGAAATGTTATTGATTAGATCCTGCCAGGTTTTTAAAAAGTTTTGAAGAGATCCACTAAGTGAGAAGTTGATTTTTTCCAATTTCAAATAGTATACAACATCAGTTACCCACTGTCTTAAAAGAGGTGGGCTAGGATTCTTCCAGTTGAGCAACATAAGTCTATGGGCTAGTAGTGTAGTAAAGGCAATCGCAGTTTGTTTGTCCTTCTCCACTTTAAGTACATCTGGGAGTACACCAAACACAGCTGTTAATGGATTAGGAGTGATTGTGACACCAAGTCTGTCTGATAGGCATTTAACAATTTTGGTCCAGAATGTTGTTAATGTGGTGCATGCCCAAAACATGTGGCCAATTGAGGCTGGAGCTCAATTGCAACATTCTCAGGATGGATCTTGCCCTGGAAACGTTTTGTACGATTTTAAACAATATAGATGTGCTTGATAAAAGATTTCAAGTTGAATAATTGTATGCTTTGTGCATATGGAGCTACAATGAATTGTGTGCATTTCTGCCTTCCACTGAAATTATTTCTTCATGTTCTGTAGACAGTGATCATCCTTAATTCATTTCTCTTCAACACTTTTCAGAAAACCAGAATAGCATCACACAGATTTAGTTCTCTTTGGTGGGTGAAGGAAATCCGAACCACTGTTAGTATCTTCCACCACAGTTGTTTTAAAGTGCATGATGCCGATTTGCAAGAAGTGCTTGCGTGATTACTTACTTTTTAATGAATGTTTGACAGTGTTTTTAAAAACACAGTAATTGGCAACATTTATAGCAATTACTAAAGTGTGAAACGGTGTAATAACCATTGGTTACTGTGGTTAATTGTAAAAACTGGCAGCCACTTCATCCCTAGTGATCAATTAGTTGCTGTTTTCACATATCTTTTTAATGCATCTCTTAAAGAATGTGTTTGAAAACTGTATCAATGTTGCTTATCAATTCTTCGCTCACTCTCATTGTGATGAAATGCCTTTAGAGACTGATGCTGGCAATACATTGCATGTAGTTTTTACAGGTGATTTGGATCACTTACATAATGCCACAACTGGTCCAGAGTGTTTGCCATATCTCTTGCAGTTTATAACATTCTGGCCCACCTGCTTTGCAACTGTATTGTTTATAGACTTGAATTTATACTTTTATACTATGAAAGCTGATGAATAAGTTCTTCAGTTTGGGACTTATTACCACCATTGGCAACTGCATTTTGGACATTTAAACTGTCAGATTTTTAGAGTGTGGGTCAGAGCATTATCATGTGATACATATTTATTCTCTACACAGTTAATGAACCGCCTTCTACACTTCTTGTTAATGTATGAAAGCTAACTATGCCAAGTCTTTTATTACATTGTCTGCTTAAACCGCTATTGTAACTTGATCACCAACAATGATGAATTAGCTTGCAAAGAAGAGGTCTGCCTTCTGTCACAGTGATATCACCACCACAATCTTTATTTAAATGTAAGTGGGAAGAAAAAAGGACCTGGTCACACAGTTCAGAAAGCAGGAGGTTGACCATACTCCCATTTACAATTTTCAGAGAGGTCCACAATTTTAAAATTCTTGGAATCATCATTCTTGATAACTTTATGTGATGAGAACACACCTTGGCTCTCCTCAATTATTTTATTTCCTTAAATATCTGAGGGAAGCCCTGATGGGTATTTATGGTTACCACAACCTACTGGTTAGAGTCTGTACTGCTTAGCTATCATTTAATTACTTCTTAGCTACCATTTCATTACTGGTAAGTGATGTTCAGGGTCACAAAGCATTAATGGTTAGGTCAGCACAACATATTACTAGCATACAGCTGCCTTCTGTATGGGACATTAAAAGAAAAGTAAAAATGTGTTTTATAAATGTCATCAGGAATTCTACACAGATGATTTTCCCCCTCTTTCGTTCTGACAAATGATACAGAACTATTAACATTACTGGCTTCAGGGACAGTTTTTATCCTCATGTTGCATGAGTCCTTAACATCACATACAGTGACAACTGAATAAGTGTACTTCATGTGTGGTGTTATATGTAATGGCTAATGTTGTATTTATTGTCTGTTGTTGGTATTATGGCGGCATGGTGGCGCAGTGGGTAGCGCTGCTGCCTCGCAATTGGGAGACCTGGGGACCCGGGTTCACTTCCCGGGTCCTCCCTGCGTGGAGTTTGCATGTTCTCCCCGTGTCTGCGTGGGTTTCCTCCGGGCGCTCCGGTTTCCTCCCACAGTCCAAAGACATGCAGGTTAGGTGGATTGGCGATTCTAAATTGGTCCTAGTGTGTGCTTGGTGTGTGGGTGTGTTTGTGTGTGTCCTGCGGTGGGTTGGCACCCTGCCCAGGATTGGTTCCTGCCTTGTGCCCTGTGTTGGCTGGGATTGGCTCCAGCAGACCCCCGTGACCCTGTGTTCGGATTCAGCGGGTTGGAAAATGGATGGATGGATGGATGGATGTTGGTATTATACTGTTCTCAGTTGTCCGTGGGAGACATACAATTAAATATTTCATTATACTGTGTACTCATGACAAAAAATTTAAATTGGAACTAATGGAAAATATTTATATGTATAGACAGTTATCATTTTTATGTTTTAGGTTTTAATAATGCTGAAGATAACATTTAAAATAAAGCTCTATTAACTGTAATGAAATGTGCTTTTCTACATTTGAACTCAGTATGTAGTTTGGTTAAAGTGACTTCTTGCTAAAGCCTCTACTGCTGTTGGAGGTTTTTATAATGTGTAGTATATGCAAATATAAAAAAAATCTTTGCTTACTTTTATACTGCTTTTCTTTTGCATCTTGACGTTCGATAATTGTCCATTTTCTTAACATTGTAATTAGTATATGAAAGTTATTTTCTTTTTTAAAAAAAAAAAAAAAAAAAGTGAGCTCTTATGACTTTGCCAGGTATGGATTACTAGAGCAGTATGCATGTTATAGGTTCTATAAGAATCGCCCAATTTTGAAAAAAGTTGTTACTGCATATTTTCAAAAAATGTAAACTTTGTCCATTCATTTGTATGGTGGATTGATGTCCAAAAGTAATTTTTTAAAAATGTTTTTTCCCAACCTTGCTCCCCGATAATACCTTTCAAAGATGGAAGACATTACCATTTTTAGCATTTGGAAGCCTTTGTGTAATGTCAAATATCTCCTGAACAAATAGAGATATTTAAATAATTCAGAACATTTTTTTCTCCTCATAAAGGATTCCTTTTCACTTACCATATGCTCTGTAATCATTCGCATTTTTTAGTCAAACTAAAGTGGGATTTATTAGAAAATGGAATGAATCACTTGCACCACCTGCCTTGGAAGTGTCTGGATTCCAGCAGAATAAAAGGTTTTGTCTTATCCTCGCAAACACTCGTGCACCTGAGTTATTGTCGAACAGTACATGCCGAGGGGTACTACAGTCACTACTGCAAGTTACTGTGACTTGCTGGAGAACGATGTGAAGCCTGCAATTCAAAACAAGTGGCGTGGACTGCTGTCTCAAGGAGTCATTTTGCTGCAAGACAATGCTCACCCACACACTAATAAGAACACCAAGGCTTGTCTGGAGAAACTGAAGTTTGAGGTATCGCTACATCCTCCTTATTCGCTAGATTTGGGACCGTGTGATTTCCACCTTTTTGGACTGCTAAAAAGCATCTGGGTGGTTGTCGATTCAAGACAGATGGTGACGTGAAGAAAGCCGTGCACGAGTGGTTGTGATGAGAAGACAAAACCTTTTATTCTGCTGGAATCCAGGCACTTCCAGGCAGGTGGCGTAAGTGCATTGAGAAGGGTGGAGTCTACATTGAGAAATGACCTTATCAGTTTTGTTAAGGTTCATTCCATTTTCTGATAAATCCCATTTTCTAACTTTAGCTTGACTTCCCCTCATATATAGCCCTTTAAAAAGTGATGACTGAACATGATTTTCACTAATGCTTTGAATTTTTTTTTTTTTTTTTAAACAGCACAGAAAAGTTACACGTTGTTATTCATACTATAAAGACGGTGTTACATAAAAAAAGCATGCAAAACTGAAATCCTGAAAATGATTACCACATTATGGGTTCCCACCCATCCAAAATTAAGAAAAATCAAAGTTTTGTAGATGAGTCTTACATCTATGGTGAAGCAAGATACAACAATCATTTATTTTTTATTTTTTATGGGGCATCATCTATATGATAGTGGTCCTCCCACAAAAATGGCTATTATGTTCAGCCTCTTTTTTTCAGATATGGGATCTGATAGGTCAGAGAGAAATATTGGTTATTGATACATATAAAACTCTGTTTTAAATGGTTATAACATATTAAATTTTTGTTATATTCACCGTTTAAAAAATGAAAGAGAAAGCAAAAATACTTTGAGACCCTGAAGTTCAAATCTTGAAAGTTAACAAGATCTTGAGTATTGTGATATATGATGGTTGATATTATTTCATTATTTGATGGCATAGATGTGGCAGGACCAAGAGGATTATAAAAGTCTATGTATGATTCAATATCTGTTGTTTACCATATACATCCAACTTGCCAGTTCGACTTGCTTTTGTTTAATAGTCATGGTATGGATTCACTTGGCTTTCTTCAAAGTCCATACATTTTGAGATTGTTTTTGAAATAATCACAAGATGACTCACCAAAAACACAGAGTGCATTCAGTGAACCTGCTTCTTTCCTCAGCCTTTATTGGATTAAGGACAGCCCCTTGACAGAGATGGGACATGTGGCCTCCCCTCTTGGGGAACCACCCACAAAATACATGGAACCTAATGAAATAATAAGAGACACATAGAAATTAAATAATTCACAAAACAAATAAATAACATAGAACAATACAAATAATTTAACATTATTACCACAAACAAATGAATCAAACATGAGCAAAAAAAGACAAACAAGGAATTTATATACCACCCAGGGAAGGAACTTTGACTGAAACAGAACATGAGCTTTTTGTACATTCCATTCCAAAACCATGGACATTAATATGAAGTTGGCCTTTTTTGTGTGTATAACAGTCTTCAGTATTCTGGGAAGTCATGATGCTCTTCATAGTATTCTGGGAAGTCATGATGCTCTTCATTATGACCCATTCTACTGCCAGTGTTTGTCAGTGGAGATTGCATGGCAAACTTGCTGATGCTGCTGAAACACCTGAACTCAACAATATAGAGGGGTGACCACATAATTTTTGCCACTACATGTTAATCATAATCTTATTTTCTTATGAAGGAATGCATTTTGATTTTTTTTTTAATTTTCTCCTATTTTTTTCTAATAGAGTTCAGGAGAAGTTGGTATAATTGAAAGCATTTCCCTGAAAAACTTCATGTGTCATTCACTGCTTGGACCATTTCAGTTTGGACCAAATGTTAATTTTATTGTTGGAAACAATGGAAGTAAGTAGAAAGTTGTTTTCTTTTGCTGTCTTTGCAGATTGTGATTATTAACTGTATTTAATTTGTTTTATACTGCAGCAGCTTTTATACAGTTAAATGCCTTTATTGTTACAAATACAGTAATCCCTCCTCCATCGCGGGGGTTGCGTTCCAGAGCCACCCGCGAAATAGGAAAATCCGCGAAGTAGAAACCATATGTTTATATGGTTATTTTTAGAATGTCATGCTTGGGTCACAGATTTGCGCAGAAACACAGGAGGTTGTAGAGAGACAGGAACGTTATTCAAACACTGCAAACAAACATTTGTCTCTTTTTCAAAAGTTTAAACTGTGCTCCATGACAAGACAGAGATGACAGTTCTGTCTCACAATTAAAAGAATGCAAACATATCTTCCTTTTCAAAGGAGTGCAAAGCAAGCAGTCAAAAAAAAAAATCAATAGGGCTTTTTTGGCTTTTAAGTATGCGAAGCACCGCCGGTACAAAGCTGTTGAAGGCGGCAGCTCGCACCCCCTCTGTCAGGAGCAGGAAGAGAGAGGAAGAGAGAGAGAGAGAGATAGAGAGACAGATAAAAAAAATCAATACGTGCCCTTTGAGCTTTTAAGTATGCGAAGCTCCGTGCAGCATGTCCTTTCAGGAAGCAGCTGCACACAGCCCCCCTGCTCACACCCCCCTACGTCAGCGCAAGAGAGAGAGAGAGAGAGAGAGAGAGAGAAAGTAAGCTGGATAGCTTCTCAGCCATCTGCCAATAGCGTCCCTTGTATGAAATCAACTGGGCAAACCAACTGAGGAAGCATGCACCAGAAATTAAAAGACCTATTGTCCGCAGAAACCCGCGAAGCAGCGAAAAATCCGCGATATATATTTAAATATGCTTACATATAAAATCCGCGATGGAGTGAAGCCGCGAAAGGCGAAGCGCGATATAGCGAGGGATCACTGTATACTCTCTACATTAACAACATCATTTATTTATATAGCACATTTTCATAAAAATGATATAGCTCAAAGTGCTTTACATGATGAAGAAAGACAACATAAATAAGAAAATAGAATTAGGGAATACTAATTAACATAGAATAAAAGTAAGGTTCAATGGCCGGGGAGGACAGAAAAAACAAAAAAAACTCCAGGGGGCTGGAGGAATAAAATAAAATCTGCAGGGGTTCCGAGGCCACAAGACCGCCCAGCCCCCTCTAGGCATTCTACCAAACATAAATGATCTCAATCAGTCCTTATTGTATTCAGGGTTCACATGGAAGAACTTGATGGTGATGGTCATGTGGACTTCCGGCCTTTAGTCCATCAATGTAGGGACATCGCGGTGCTTTGATCAGGTGGTGGTGGTGCAGAAAACCAGAAAAAGAACAGAAGAGAAAGTAAGGGTTAGTATGGATTACGGAGTGTGACGATGCGTGTTCTCTTCAGGCTCCCAATGTCCTTATGGGAGCCCTGAACCCAACACCGTCAGTAATGTCACCGAGTTGAGCTGACAAATGGGGACAAATCTCACATGAAGCCAGGGGATATTTCCAAAAGTGAAAACATGCTTTTATTAAATCAAACATATCAAAGTGCAATAGTACAGTGTCCAAAGTTCCATAAATAAATCCATAAAATAAAGGATCAGTGAGGATAAAAACCAACCATAAATAAATCCATAAAACACAAGGTTAATATATGCAGTAATTAAAACTCAGTCTCCAGCCCTCCTCCCATTGCACATTCTGCTCCACGGAGAACGAACAACCATGAGCTCCTTCAGTTAACCTTATCGTCCCCTATCAGGATGTCTCTGCCAGACCGCCAAGGTCAACTCTCCTCCCTCGATCCTTCGCACACCTGCAGTCGCTCCTCAGATCCTTCGGGAGGGCACCTCTCCTGCTCACCCCACTCACTCATACATTCAGTGGGGCAAACCAGCCCCCAGAGCGCGTCAGAATAACACTCCTTCGCGGGGGCCCAGCTCATGTGGCTTCCAGGTGTCCGGATCGTCACCACCTGACTGCTGTTTTCCGACCTTTTACTGCATCCGCTTTTCTCTCTCTATCAACCTTTCTCCTTTCTTTTTCTCCACAATTTCTCTCTCAGATTTATATCCCCCTCCGCTCGTATACCTCCGTCTATATATATATATATATATATATATATATATATATATATAATATACACCCACAGGTGCCTCCGTGGGCGCAGCGCCTTAATTACACACCACAGGAAGCCAATGAGGCAAACAAGAACGACCGCACCCACAAGTGCAGGTGCGACTCGCTCCGATCACCTCCTTAACTCCCCGTGGTCATGCAATCACGCCCATGGAGAACGGCACGGCTATACTGATTTAAAAACCGACCTTTTTTTTTTTTTTTTTGGAAGCCGCGGACCCGCTATACCACACGGAGTCGCCAGGAATACTAATGATAATTAAATGCATATACAGACTAATGATAATTAAATGCATATACAGAGTATCAGAATTAAACTAAAATGAAGCTATGAGAAAGCCATGTTAAAGTAATGTGTCTTTAGCAGTTTTTTTAAAGTGCTGCACCGTTTTTGCCAGGCGAATTCCTATTGTCAAGCTATTCCATATTTTAAGTTTGAGAAAATTGCTACTCATCCATTCAGAAACACAAGTAAGACATTGTGTCAGTGAATCAAGAGTGTTGGGGTTGTCGGGTGCTATTGATAAATACAGTTGTGTGTTAAAAAATTCTATGATAATATACCTGGAAATCTATATACAGTATATAAAATTCTTTTCATGTTTGAAACGGAAATGACGTATGACCACGGGTAATGGAAATTATGTATGACCACAAAACATATTATAATATAGGAGCTTATTATTTGTGTGAGAGTTATTTTACTGATACTGAAAAGAAGAAAAAAGACTGTTTAAGTAAGGAGCTGGGAAGGTGAATATAAAGAAGAAGCCAGCGTTAAAGCATGTGAGACTCCATAATAAGGACAGTTGGGTGCATGGAGAAGGAGTGCCGGCTAACCTTGGTGCTGGCGTCGGCCATGGACGGACGCTAACGCCGAGACACCCGGGTGAGACAGACTTCTTTCTTCAACAAAGGAATTGTCGCCTGGCAGGTGAGATCGCTTCTTTTACATTTAAATTCAGTAAACGAGTCAGCGGAACATATCTGACTTGATCACTGGATTCATTGCAGATTTCCCAGGCCGTGTGAATTTATAATTTAAAACAAAGTTGATATAAAAGAGACTGGGGAACGTGTGGGGATTGTGTGTGGATTGTGTGTGTGTGTGTGTCTATATTTGTATATAGATGTAATATAGGTTTAAGTACTGTGAATATATTTGTGCTGTTTGTAAATAGGGTAATTTTCCGTTTCTTTTCCTTGCTTGCTTTTTTTCTTTGCTGTTTCGCCGTTTTCTGGGGAGTATATTATAGAGTGTTTAAGGGGGTGGCATATTAATTAGGGTTTGTGTAGTTATTATAGCTTTGACAAGGATTTAAAGGGTGTTTATTGTTTTGTTTGATTTATAATATGTTCTTTTTTGATTGTTTAAAGAATTGTTGGGGTGATTATTTCCTTTGTATAAATTCATAAAAGACAACTCCAGATGAGGATATCAAATTGGGGCTATGGTTCGGTTGGGTTCCGTACTTAATAGAATTAATTTTCCTAAGAGTAGGAGAATTTTGTGTTTGCTGGGCTCCTCATTTAACTTAAGAGGAACGTGCTACACCTTGATAGTAAAAGAGATGAACAAAACAGCTTTGCGTCTTTCTACTTTTTAACTGCGCCGAGCTGTAAACAATGTGAAGACGAGACCGCCTTCAGTGGGGAGGGGTTGTAAGAACAAAGTGGACGCTGGGAGGTGCGGAATGTTGGGCTTTTCCTCCTGGTCAACAGCTACGCAGTTTCGGGCAGCGTCCTCTCTTCTCGCACTGTTTCTCACACTTGAAGCGCCCCGTCGGCTCCTGGGACAGTGGAAATCTTTGCGAATAAGTGTAATCAGCACTATCGAAGCGGGACTGTCTTGGTAAATTGCGGTGCACGGCTACTTACTGTCCCTTAAGATGAATTCGGGTCACTAAAACCGTGCAACATTCAAGGTTGCTTTTCTGGTGAATTTTTTTAAGAAAATGGAGGGTTTACATCTAAAAAGATGTACTGACCTCTTCATGTTAAGTATTAGACTTAGGAATTGTTTGGACCTTCTGCCAGTTAAGCACGGAAAGGCAGCGTCCACATTTCTCAGAATAATTTTTCGCTTAAATCACAGGCACATAGTGCAAGATTGTCAAGCAGGTAGTTTGCCTGAAACCACTGCAGTAGTACTCAATGTATCTTTACTTCTTAAATGTTAATGTTTGACTGTTTAATAATTTATACACTTCTTATATCTTCTTCAAATTCTTTTATCAAAATGTTTTACTACTTAATAATTAATATTTATATAATTTCTATTTATTGTAAATGCTCCTTATTTGTTCAAAAATAACATTGGTAATTAACAAACTTATTTTATAAATACTGTTTTAGTTTTTTTCCCTTGCACTCAGTGAGCGAAGCCACTGGGTAATCAGCTAGTTCATTATAAAAATGAAAAAATAATTTTGTTATTGGAATATTTTGGAAACATGGTATGTTTGTGCATCACTATTTTAAAGGTTGTTAGTAAGACAAAACCACAGTTATGGGCCACATCTTTCAGGTTAAAAGTAATATTTAGGTATATGTTACATATTTTCATATCATAGTCCCAATAATCTAAATTGTAATCCTTATACAGTATATTGTCTTTCCCTCCTCTTACTCACTACGTCGCCATCATCGCCTCTACCACCAAACTGGCCTCCCCACAGTTCATCAGGTCTAGGTTAATTGACTGGTCACCCCAAATTTCTGTTTTATGTAATCAGGTTGGGGTGCCAATGGAGTACTATAGCCTGTACCTTGCCCATTTTTCTAACTCTTATCATGCTTCTCAATAAGACTGTACTATATTAAGCAGAAATCTTTAAGACTGGATGCTGTTTCTGATGACAGCCTCCTTTAGTTGCTTTTTATGACAAATAATATCAAATATTAATGACAAAAAATGTAAAAGGTGTATTTTTATTCATTTATTTTCCAAAACCTCTTTAAAGACATAAGCTTATCAACATGGTAGTGCTCTTCAGTTTCCAAATCTGTTAAAGAATATAATTCTTATAGGAGAAGAGAGTATTTTATTATTCGTTCTGTGGATATGATAACTCTAGTGCTGCCAAATTCTGCTATTATGGATTCTGAGCATCAAGAAGGGTCTTAAAATCTGGATCAGTTTTGCCTTGTCTGCTAGTTTGAGCCAGCTATTCTTTCTAACTCAGGAAATAAGTCATCACTCTTGGCTGGAGAAACTGTTGGGGTATGTTTGTTTAGAGTCTAAACCTGTGTTACGAGAGACAGAAATGGACTGAAAAGTCTTTTGTCACCACCCATTATTTGAATCAGTAACAGACTGCTTTTTTATATTACTTAAGCATTTTACATTTTTTGTTTTTGTTTCAAATATATTAGGTGGGAAGAGTGCTGTACTAACAGCATTGATTGTGGGGCTTGGAGGAAAAGCTGTGGCTACAAACAGAGGATCTTCCTTGAAAGGATTTGTTAAAGAGGGTCAAAGGTAAGTTGGTTGACTTGGTAAGAAAATTAGTTAAAATAAATAAATAAATAAAGCACTTTGAGCTACATTCTGTGTATGAAAATGTACTATAAAAATAAATGTTGTGGTTATTGTTGTGACACACTGTAGTTCAATAACAGTCTTTGTGAGAGTTGTTGAGTAAAATGTTCATATAGAATTTAAAGCCTGTAACACATTTTTCATACAATACAATGATTATGCTTGTATCTTTTTTTTTTTGTAAAACTTAGAGGAGTGAAAGTAGATAACTTACATACTGTATGTCTCCTTAGCCATAATTGGCACATTATGACCCTAAACACAACGAGCTGTTTGTTCAAAATTTGCAATTTCAGAAGCTATCTGAGAACAATTTTGGTTAGCTTTTTATTATTTACAGAATGATATGATACCAGCTTATTGACAATTTAGCCTATTAATTAACTTTCACTGTCATTTTTAACTAATTTAAGGAATGTGCAAATACTGTGAAAAATATTTTCTTTACCAGTTAAAAACATGTAATGCATTTTGAAAATATATTCATTGTGATTAATTTTATTCAGAGGATATAAGAATAGTGAAAAATATTAACTACTTTGTTAAAGAATGAGATTAATTTAATACTAATGAGAATTCTAAGTTAATAGAGCTTTATCCATCCATCCATCCATTTTCCAACCCGCTGAATCCGAACACAGGGTCACTGTGGTCTGCTGGAGCCAATCCTAGCCAACACAGGGCACAAGGCAGGGAACCAATCCTGGGCAGGGTGCCAACCCACCGCAGGACACACACAAACACACACTAGGGCCAATTTAGAATTGCCAATCCACCTAACCTGCATGACTTTGGACTGTGGGAGGAAACCCACGCAGACACGGGGAGAACATGCAAACTCCACGCAGGGAGGACCCGGGAAGCGAACCCGGGTCCCCAGGTCTCCCAACTGGGAGGCAGCAGCGCTACCCACTGCGCCACCGTGCCGCCCTAATAGAGCTTTATTTTAAGTAAAAATGGAAAAACAAGGGAAACCATTATCCAACTGCATATGCATATTTATTATTGTCCCAGTGCATAATACAAAGCATAATCTTATGTTTTCATGGAGAACAAGAAAAAATGTTTTATGGTATTATATACTCTTAATAACGACCAGTGCTGCACAACAGCAAGCAATATGATCAAATTTAATGCTTGCATAATCCACATGCTCGTTATCCAGTTGTACGTTCAAAATGTGCAAAAGCTTGCATTTTTTTCCAAAATATTATTAACAATCACTTTCAGGAAGGGCACATTCACATAATTCTGTGCTTTTGATCTGAAGACCTGCCTGTCTCCCTCATTCATTGGTCAGGAGCCCTGTTTTTCTTGACCATCATTACAAACTACATTGGGTAAGAAACATGAAAAAAAAATCGTTTTTGGGAGAGTATTCCTTTGGGTGAGTTTATGAATGTTATGTTTCATGAACTGGGGCCTCATGCATAACGCAGTGCGTAGAATTCACATTAAAGCATGGCGTAAGGACAAAACTGGAAATGTGCATATGCACAAAAAAATCCAGGTACATAAATCTGTGTGTTTGCCAACTTCCACGTTCTTCTGCTCCATAAATCCCGGTCAGTGTGAAAAGTAACGCAACGTGCACGTGCCTGCTGCCACTCCCCAAACTCCTCCAAGAATTACGCCTCTTTGAATTTGCAAATCAATATAAATAGCCTTTAAGCTCCGCGTTCTGTGAAAAGGCAATGACAAAAGCACGGGGGGAAATAAAAGAATTTCAACGAAAACTAAGCGGAGGCAAGGAAAAACGTACTATTTGTTGGTTTAAAACAGTGGTATAAACAACAAAAGGAAGTTGATTGAGTGACATAGAGTGTTGGAAGAAACTCGAAAGCTCAAGTTCACAAAGTCACACAGTTCCCAAAATAAAAAAGTTGTCAGATATCAAAGTCGCCGTGAAAAGGTGAGTCGTAGCCCATCGTCTGAGTGTCATATGAAAGCTTATTAGGGTACAGAGAAAAAAAAAAGGTACACAGTGGGAAAAAAGCACGAAATATCAACTTTAATCTTGAAATTTCCACTATAATCACGTAGTTCATTTTGTCATTAAAGTAGAACATCATTAACTTCATCTGAAAAGTGTTTAATTTACTAGTTTCTCAAATCCCATTGTAACTAAAGTAGCACATTAAATACTTTGTTTTGTATTTGATCTTATATGTGCTCTATGTGTGTGAATCACTACATGCTTCTTAAACGGGCTTTCTATTCCTCCAACAGAACACAGAAACTATTACATTCGTGATATTACAGCTCTCTGAATAATTAAAATACTGAGATGTATACTTGATATCATTTTCATGAAGATAGGAGTTAAAACATGTTATTAAACATGGGATCACAGTGGCGCAGTAATTGTTCCTGCCTCACGCAAGATGCTTGCTGCGCAGTGCACAACTTTCTATGAAATAATTTATTAATAATAATTCTTTCTATGAAATAATTTATTACATAATTTATTGAAATAATTTATTGCAGCCGTACTGTCTTTTTCAAATGTACTAACCAACCCAATTTCTGTCCTTACTTTTCTTTCTTTCTTTTCTTTCTCCAATCTCCACACAATCAGCTCTGTAATAGACGTTAAGCTATCTGTAAGCTTAGAACGCCGATTCTTCAAAACTTTTAAGGAACATTGAAATATCTTCATAGTACATGTTTAATTATTCTATCCATCTATCCTTCCAGTGTCGCATCAGCACCAGCAAGAATACAGCGTGAGGCAGGAACAATCCATGAATGGAGCACCAGCTCCTCGCTAGCGCTGTGGCACTGTCCTCGCATGTTTTAATTATTAACAATATAGATTATTTAAATGAAGTTAAAGTTTTATCTGTATAATATAATACACATATTTTGCTGCATTTCATCTTAAAAATGATAACGTCATCATATGTAAATATGCGCTTTAAAAAGTGGCTCAGGTTGTGCAATATTATAACTGTATCACAAGTTTACAGTGAGGTAATTGTACTTATAAGTACAAAGCGTTCTACAAGGAGCACTTGATGGACTCATTGAGTGCATTTATAGTTCTTGGGATGAAACTGTTTCTGAACCGCAATGAAAGGCACTGAAGCGTTTGCTGTATGAGAGCAGTTCAATAGACTGTACATATGGCTGAGGCAGCGTGTGCTTGATGCTGTATACCGATAATTCTCTTTCCAATCAGCTGCTGTAGAGCTGTGATTCCCCACCCAGATACAGTGATATACATATTCTGAATGGTGCATTGAGAGTAATATGGAAAAAGATGATCCGCTGTGGAAACCCCTAACGGGAGCAGCTGAAAGAAGAAGAAAAAGGTGCAGTGAGAGTAACAGCGCTAAAGCAGCTATGGTATTTAGAATAGTTTGACCATTCTGTGGACCATTATATTGTTACAGGTTAATTACAATCAGATGCATTAAACTAATAAACAATATGTGGTTAATTTCAGTGTATTTATAAAGCCGCGTCAGGGATGTGGATCTAAAAAAGAAAGGGAAGCCACACTGGAACAGTAGCACTTCTTTGACGCTGGGTGCCACCAGTTTACAAAACCGAACGGAGAACTTGTGTACGCCAAGCATTTAGCTACCGTGAAAATTTACAGCAAGTTTAGGTTTTATACATCGCAATTTGAGTGTTGAAACGGGCTTACGCAACATTTTTGTGCGTACGCACTGTTTATACATGAGGCCCCTGATTATTTGCTTTGTGATTTAAAAAATATGTAGCTTCTGCTAATTTGTTGTTGCTTTTGAATTGGCCAAAATAAGTGAGTATGAGTGTGTATATGAGTATGCCCTGTGAAGATCGGTGTCCTATTAATATGTAGCTCCCGGCTTCCAGAAGCTGTACCCAGTAAACCCAAGTGTTTTCTAGACCAGTATGTGAAAAAGTGGATACAGAAAATGATTGGTGTGGATTGATAATCTTCCAAAGATAAAGATTTTTTACCAATATTCACAGTAATGTCCTTTTGTCATTGATTAGCTCTGCAGAAGTGTCAATAACCCTTCGCAACAGAGGACCAGATGCATTTAAACCTGTAGTTTATGGAGATTCGATTATAATTGACCAAAAAATTTCCAGTGATGGAGTGAGATCCTACAAAATGAAAAGCAAATCAGGTAAAATTTCTTTGCCAGTTGAATTTTTGTAATAACTGAATATTTATATTTTGGTTAATTGATTAGTAGATTTATAATTCAATTAACATATGTGACACTCACACATACTGCATCTATTAAAAATATATATTTTTGCAGCTTTCTGATGTACACCCCCTTTACTGTTTATCCTGGATAATAGGACATGGAAGATTAGGACAGGCCAGCTTTTAAAATATGTGTTATACTAAAAACAAAGCAGAAATGTAAGACATAATAAAAGTAACATTAAAACACTAATCTTAAGGACATAATTATTACAAAAAAAAACTCTTGAAATGGTATTATTTTAAGACTGTGTGTATTTAAGTGGTTGAGCTAAAGTTGTACATATATAGCTGAACTGCATTACAGCATCAATACATCTGAGAGGTGAGTTTAATATTATTGACTGAGTTTTAGAAAAGATAGGATATTTTAGAGATGGCTATCCTTATAAGAGAATTTAAATGCAAATGTGCTTTCTTTGATACATACTATATTTTGGGGTGAAAATAAAAGTTTAAATAAATAATAAAATCAGAGGCATATAATTGGGAATGTGTGATTGTAGCAACGATAGCTGCTATGCAGAAAGATGCAAGTTGTGTTAAAATATAGAAGCTTGATAAAAATAATTAGAAAAATGTCTAGAGCAAACTTAGTAAAATGCAATAATTTTAAATAAATAAAAACCCCAGATCATTAAAAAGGTGAGTTTTAGTGCAAGCATGTTTTTCTGTGATAAGTGGAACTTTAGTGGGACCAATAGATCCATTGTTCTTAATTTTTGAGTGATAAATATAAGAATAAGAAGTAATTTTGCAGAATTTGCAAATTATACTAAATTGAATAATTTAATAGATGCACCTGAGTGGGATTAGATTAGAGGAATACTCCACCCAAAATTATACATTTTTTTTATCTGTTACCCATTGTTGTTTGTATTGATGGGTGAGAAAATGGTTAATCTTTGTTCTCCCTGAAAAATGACATAACAAAATTTGTAATAAATATGCTTCATTAGGGGCCGATACTGAACAACAGAAAACAATATCAAAATGTTCATTTAAAAAGTCTAAAATCACTTATCTTGCATAATCCCAATGCCAGGTTGCTGGAGGAAAGTAACAAGCAGTAATCCTTCTTATCTCTGATCTTTGCTGCTTTGTAAAGCAATACACTGCAGTAAATGGATGGCATGTTCCAAAAACATTTAAAACAAATGTATGTGTAAAACACCTTATTTGCTTTCCTATACTGTATTTGATTTCCCTAGGGATAGATAAATCTCACCCGTCCTCTTGTTAACAAACTGTGAGCATTCTAACCTAATATTATAATGTGTTGCACACTGAGACTAAAAGGTTTACAGTTCAATATCAGTTCTCAGAAGATTGATTAAACAACTCGCAGCAAAAAGTGTTTTTGTGCAAAATGTCTACAATTACAAAATGGAGATTTGTCTCTCCTGCATAGGGCATATTGGGCAAAACCCACACTTTCACTGGATGAGCATGGAAACTCCACACAATCAATGAGATTTGAATACAGATACCTTGTGTTCTAAGGAAGCAGTACTAGCTAACTTTAAAAAATGTGTTTATAAAACTCACATAGTAGCCAATGCCTGGTTCCTTTAATGGATTACTTTCATTTTGGCTATTTTCATCTAGTCTTAATTTTTTCTGTATTGTTACAGTACACTTATGTTGATTGGTTTGTTTATTTTTTGATAAATTAAACTATTGCCCAGGTTCATGCAAAGTATTTAAAGAAATATAAATATATAAAAAATTATATATACAGATGCTGGTCATACAATTAGAATATCATGACAAAGTTGATTTATTTCAGTAATTCCATGCAAAAAGTGAAACTTGTATATTAGATTCATTCATTACACACAGACTGATGTATTTCAAATGTTTATTTCTTTTAATTTTGATGATTATAACTGACAACTAATGAAAGTCCCAAATTCAGTATCTCGGAAAATTAGAATATTGTGAAAAGGTTCAATATTGAAGACACCTGGTGCCACACTCTAATCAGCTAATTAACTCAAAACACCTGCAAAAGCCTTTAAATGGTCTCTGTCTAGTTCTGTAGGCTACACAATCATGGGGAAGACTGCTGACTTGACAGTTGTCCAAAAGACGACCATTGACACCTTGCACAAGGAGGGCAAGACACAAAAGGTCATTGCTAAAGAGGCTGGCTGTTCACAGAGCTCTGTGTCCAAGCACATTAATAGAGAGGCGAAGGGAAGAACAAGATGTGGTAGAAAAAAGTGTACAAGCAGTAGGGATAACCGCACTCTGGAGAGGATTGTAAAACAAAACCCATTCAAAAATGTGGGGGAGATTCACAAAGAGTGGACTGCAGCTGGAGTCAGTGCTTCAAGAACCACCACGCACAGATGTATGCAAGACATGGGTTTCAGCTGTCGCATTCCTTGTGTCAAGCCACTCTTGAACAAGAGACGGCGTCAGAAGCGTCTCGCCTGGGCTAAAGACAAAAAGGACTGGACTGCTGCTTTCTGATGAAAGTAAAATTTGCATTTCCTTTGGAAATCAAGGTCCCAGAGTCTGGAGGAAGTGAGGAGAGGCACAGAATCCACGTTGTGTGAGGTCCAGTGTAAAGTTTCCACAGTTAGTGATGGTTTGGGGTGCCATGTCATCTTCTGGTGTTGGTTCATTGTGTTTTCTGAGGTCCAAGGTCAACGCAGCCGTCTACCAGGAAGTTTTAGAGCACTTCATGCTTCCTGCTGCTGACAAACTTTATAGAGATGCAGATTTCATTTTCCAACAGGACCTGGCACCTGCACACAGTGCCAAAGCTACCAGTACCTGGTTTAAGGACCATGGTATCCCTGTTCTTGATTGGCCAGCAAACTCGCCTGACCTTAACCCCATAGAAAATCTATGGGGTATTGTGAAGAGGAAGATACAATACGCCAGACCCAACAATTCAGAAGAGCTGAAGGCCACTATCAGAGCAACATGGGCTCTCATAACACCTGAGCAGTGCCACAGACTGATCGACTCCATGCCACGCCGCATTGCTGCAGTAATCCAGGCCAAAGGAGCCCCAACTAAATATCGAGTGCTGTACATGCTCATACTTTTCATGTTCATACCTTTCAGTTGGCCAACATTTCTAAAAATCCTTTTTTTGCTTTGGTCTTAATTGATATTCTGATTTTCCGAGATACTTGATTTGGGACTTTCATTAGTTGTCAGTTATAATCATCAACATTAAAAGAAATAAACATTTGAAATACATCAGTCTGTGTGTAATGAATGAATCTAATATACAAGTTTCACTTTTTGAATGGAATTACTGAAATAAATCAACTTTGTCATGATATTCTAATTTTATGACCAGCACCTGTGTGTGTGTGTATATATATATATATATATATATACAGTATATATAAAGAAATTTGTTTACCACTTTTGCCTATAGCATATCATTTGGTCTTCCTTGATTCTTTATGATGTACAGACTGTATTTTCGTTCTCTTTTAAGAGGACCAATGCTGCGTATTTGTACAGGAGAATGTTTTTGGTTATTTGTCATTGTATTTATACATAGGCTACCAGTTGTCTCTTCTCAGGGTACTGGCTGACAGGTCCGGAATATCTTAGAAAAGCCTCAATTCATTCATTACTAGACCAGCGAGGCACTACATCCTGCTGGTGTGGGTGCACCTACCTAGATCATAACCAGTTTTGCCACATAAAGGCTAATTTGCAGCAATTACTGCACTCATATTGCAATATGAGTGCCTTGCAAGAATGAAGCTGCTTTTGTTAACCATGACTTTCCATTAATGCACAATTCATCTGCGATGCTAAGATGAGACTGACAAACGTTATGGCTTAGTGGTATTAGTCAATGTGTGATTCATTTATTTTGAGGCAAAGCAGCTCTGTTAGACATCATGGTACTTATTTGGAAGATGGCTTATTAGTAAGATAATTGTATGAGCCTTCATTTTTTCGTATCACCTGCACTATATTGTACATTGTAACAGCAATGATGTCATCACATGTGCCAGGTAATAGCTGCTACCTGTGCAGATGCTGGCATCTCAAATCTTTCCCAGATCCTCAAAACGCAGAGGAAAGGTGCTATAATGTTGCCCACTATCTTGCATTCTCAGTAGAGGAGTGCAGCCTGACACAACACCAACAGTCTGTGAAGATTTTCTCCAATTTTTTTGTTCAAAAAATTGCTAACATTACATCTCACATTACACCCTTTTATGTGTACAGCTGATTTTTATCAATTTGAGCCTGAATCTCTCACTTTTTTTGGCATAAGTAATTAGTCACCTTAAACACACAACTTATCTTGCTAGATATTGTTCCTACTCGTCTTCTTCAAGCTACTTTTGAAGCGTTTGGGTGTAGTATTTTAGACATTTTAAAGAGACTTATTCTGTCCTAGCCTTTTTGAACATGCTGTGGTGCAGGCTTTAATTAAAAAGTAAAATCTTGATTTTATAGACTTGTCAGATTTGAGACCCATCTCCAAGTTGCCCTTTCTTTCTAAAATTCTGGAAAAGGTTATCTTTCTACAGCTTCAAACTTTTTTTTAAATGAAATTGGATTTTTGAAGTATTTCAGTCTGGTTTTAACACATACCACAGCACATAGTCTACACTTTTAAGGGTTCTAAATGATATCTTTTTAATAAGTGACTCTGGGGATACTGCTGTCTTGGTGCTGTTAGATATAACTGCAGCATTTGATACAGTTGACAATAGGGGTGGGCGGTATGACCAAAATTCTATATCACGGTATTTTTCTAAATTATCCCGGTTTCACGGTATTCGACGGTATTTTTTTCCCCATGCATGAGTGGATGTTAACCACATTTTCCACTGCAATTACTGGCTAAGAATAACCTATTCCACTGTCAAGAGTATTGTACATTGTACAAAAAAACATTTTAATGTGCACACAAGTATTAATACAGTTTTGCATTGCCCCATAAAGTGATAGTTTTCAAGGGGGTGGCACTAATGGAGAAGGCATCACATTGCATGACAGATGCAGTCAAAATATAGAACCATTTTATTGAACAAATTTTGCAAAAACAAACTATAATTTTGACAACATATTTTCAACCGTACAAAGAGGCATTTAGACTTAGTAAAATATCCAGAAGTGCTTGTCAAAAATTGTATTGCACCGAATATGTCTTAGAAAAGGTATAAATAGTAAATATTTTTTGTAAACCAAGTACACTTTCTGTTAATGTTAACAGTCTCTGTCCACTGACACGTTAAAGTGACTTTTTAAACAACTTGATCATCATTAAACTGCATAATATTTAAACTAATAAATAATAACAATAAAATAAATAATAGTATTATTACTTATAGTTGCACTATTACTTCAAGACTTCAAGCCCAGGTGCATTACACAGTATTCACCAAATTAAAATAAAATAAAACAAGTGCAACATCTTTACCAACTGAACCATCATTTAAGCAAACTGCATTAATATGGACCTTGCTTCAAGCTAAGCTATACTGGGAAGAAAAAAACAAACTATATGTCGAGAACAAAGTCAGCATTTCCACTTTATTCTCGCCATTTATGTCGAGATTAAACTCGAGATTTCCACTTTATTCTCATAGTTTACGACATTCTACTTTAATTATGAAGTAAACTAAACTTCTTCCTAAAATCAATGTTTAATCAATTACTTAATTTACCCCGTCATAAATTAATGCAGCACATTAAATGCTTTGTGTTACGTTCCCCGACCCAGTGGTTAATCACTACGCTTCTTAAGCGATCACCATACAGAATCCATTCACTTCATGATATTCCTGCTTTCTGAAAATTTAGAATGCTAAGATAAATACTTGATATCATTTTCATGATGAAATGCACTAAAGCAGGTATTACACATGCACGGTAGTGAGGCGGTAGTGCTGCTCCCTTGCAGTAAGGGGTCCCCAGGTGTATGTTCAGTGTAGAGAACTTTATGGCAGGTGTGACGAGGCTCCAAAAAACTGGATGTATGAATAGCTATCGCACAGGTTTAACTTAAAAATTGTGTAAATGTTGGGTTTGTGATCTGCTGGTCGGAGACACGAACACAGAATTCAATGCATGTTCTTCTGAGCGGGCTATCTTTATTGCATGCATGCTGTCTCTATCTGACGTACCAAAACCCCAGTTCGTATCCTTCCTTTTTCTTTCACCACATAACCAATCACCACATGATAAACGTCTTTGTGAAATTAAAACTAGTTATAAACTTAGCCCACGGAATGTTCAAAACTTTAAAAATATCTTCGTTATACATGTTTAATTATGCCATCCATTCAGAGTTGTGCCCATCTCTGAACGAGTCGCCAGCACATCGCAGGATGAATACAAGCAAAACGTACACTAGCAGGGTCAATATAGCACAACAAAACCCCACATTCTACATGACTTTGAAAGGAAACTGAAGCACGCCGAGTAAACCCACCAGAAAAACATGCAAATGCAAGGCAGGCACGCCGCTGTGCCCCCATATGATTAATGCATGCTTTAATGCATTTCACCATGAAAATTATATTAAGTATTTATCTTAGCATTCTAAATGTTCAGAGAGCAGGAAGATCATGAAGTGAATGTATTCTGTGCGGCGATCGCTGCCGGCGCCTCCTCTTAGTGCAAGAAGAAGTCAGTTTAAGAATCACTTAACACAAAGCATCTAATGTGCTATATAACTTATGACGGGGTTTGAGAAAATCTAGTAAATATTCATTTTACGATGAAGTTTAGTTTACGATATTCTACTTTAATGACAAATTACGAGAATAAAGTCAACATGTCAACTTTAATCTTGACATAAACGGCGAGAATAAAGTAGAAATGTTGAGAATAAAGTCAACATGTCGTCACACTATTACACAGTACCCAGGTACATTACACTGTATTGAAAACAAATAAAACAAGTACAACTTGGCTTGCAGTATTATCTAGTAGTATAGAAACAGTATTTACACATATGACCTTTTAAAACTAAAGTATCTCCAGGCGACGGACGTGACTCCTTTTTTTCGGCAAAAGTTCTTCCGTTCATCATGTTCAGCTTTATCATCGGCTTCAGTTTCGGAATGTTCTGTCCATTTTCACCGCGCAATACCTATGCTACCACTACCTATTTGGTGGTGTAGCAGTGAAAAAGAGTCCTACTGCAACAAATCTGTGTTTAGCGGTGTAGCAGTGAAAAAGGTCCCCACTTGAACAGTTTCCCGTTGCGCCACGTTCCGAACGTCGTTTAGGCAATTTAAACCGGTGTTGCGGTATAAGAAAAATCCATATCATAAAAAAATAAAAAACGGTTTTCGGTATGAACCGGTATACCGCCCAGCACTAGTTGACAATAACATACCTGACTTGAGCAGTATGTGGATATAGAAGGAACTGCTTTGGAATGGTTCAGGTCATACCTCACAGGCAGAAGCTTTTCATTCAGCCTTGACAATTTCTTCTCATCCTCGGAGCCTATCACCTGTGGGGTACCTCAAGGATCTGTTCTTTTTTCACTGTACATGTTACACTTAGAAGTCATTTTTGAAAAACACAATTTCTTTCCATTGCCATTTAGATTATACATAGATATATTTTCCACTGAAACAGACCAAAACAGATTTTCGTAAACCTTTATTGGAATTTCTGGAAGACAATGAAACTTGGATGTCACTAAATTTTCTTAGTCCAAATGACATAAAAACAGAGATTGTGTGTTTTGGACCTTCTGATCTTACTCTTATTACAGAAATTGATCTTGGCCCCTTGACAATGTACTGTAAACCCTTTGCAAAATATCGTGGTGTGATTTTTTTTTTTTTTTTAATAATGTCCTCAAATTTGATAAACAAATTAACTCAGTTGTTGAAGCTTGTTTCTGTCAGCTCAGGGTATTGGCTAAAGTCAAACCTTTTCTTTCTGTCCATGATTTTGAAACACTTTTCGTGCATTTGTCTCTTCTTGGTTTGACTATTGCACAACTCGTTATGCATTGGAGTAAACCATTCACCCCTTGGTTGTCTTCAGCCAAACCAGAACGCTGCTGCCAGGCTTCTTTCTAACAGGCACACGAAAGCAGAATTGCATCACATCAGTCTTAGCTTCTCTTCACAGGTTTTTAAGTCACGGAATAGTTTAACTCACTTTATCTTACTCACCTCTTGCACCGTTACTCTCATTCACAGTCACTGAGGTCCTCTGACCAGAATTTATCGGTTGTGCCAAGTCCCTATCTTTGTATATTAGGTCTGCATCAACTTTGGTCACTTGTAAATCCTGCCTGAAAACCCATCTTTTTTTCCCTTAGCCTTTTAAACTTATATGTTAGTATTTGTTGATTTTGTGTGTCTGTAAATGTGTACTCTTTTATTATTTGACAGGTACTACATAACATGTGTTTCGCCCTAATTGGGGCTTATCAGGTGTATGCACCATTTCTAATTTTATAAATATACACATGGTATATACTGTGCATACTGTTTGTATTGGTGTATTTATGGAAGCTGTAAAACACTTTTGTCACCTTCTATTGTTTTTAAATGTGCTCTGTAAAATTAAATTGACTTAACTTGAGTATATCTACAGCAAGAATTTAATCTGGAAGGTGTACCAGTCTAGAATATCACTAGGCACTGTCATTCACACTTACTCATAAAAATAAATCCATGCAATCACTATGACCAAGGCACAATTTAAATCTGATCTGATATCAAAATATTCTCTTCAAAACTAACAATATGTTATACAGTATTTCTGTTTCTGTGTTGGCCACAAAAATTAGCTATATTTGTCAGTCTTTTTTTCTTTTTCAATATTTGAGTTTACAGTAAAAATACAGTTTAGAACAAGATGTGTATCATTTGGAATAAGGCAGCATCTGAAAGTTTGAGGTATTTTTTGTCATTTGAATAGCTCTGTTAGAAATATTGCAGATGCATTTTTTTGTTACTTATTAATTAGTTATACTTTTAATTGTAATATCTACTATCTTATAAACAAAATCCCTTGCCTTCTCTGCATACAATGCAGTAAAGCAACCTTACTGGAAAGGAGTAATTTCAAAATTTATTTAATATCTAAAATTACATTTCTATATATTTCATTAAACCGTATAGGGTGGAAAGTTTTGTATTGACAAACACAGATAAACAGGTTGAAGGCATTTTCCGAAGAGCACATTCTTTCTCAGTTTGTGCCTTATTTGGATTAATAGAGTTTAAAATCTTAATCCTTTCTTTGATGAGACTTTATAAACTCTTCCTGGGATTAAATTCTTACTGCAAAGATTTAACTTAAATCCCTTGGCTGTATAATATCTGCATTGTATTGTGCTGTTGGATACGCTCAGAAGTTCATTTTTCTTTTTTGGTATTAACCTCAATGTAACTCCAATTGTCATTCTAATGTAGTTTATTCAAATTGTCATTCTTGTAAATTTCACTGATATATTGCTTGCTGACCATCTAGAGTTGACCAGTTGGAAGAAGCTTATACAATAGCACACTTAGTAGTGGGCTGTGGATATACTATACTAGTAGACAGTGCTAGTTTTTTTTTCTTTCACATTGCTTATTCATTCCTGTTTTAACTGTAATTGCATTTTTTAAAGGTCATGTTGTTTCACTGAAGAAAGAAGAGCTTATTTCAGTTATGGATCATTTCAACATTCAGGTACTTAATTTCACAGATTATAAAAACTATTTATTGTGTTACTAAAACTAAGTGTTTTAGTCAGTAAACGTAGCAAGTAACAGCCTTTTGGGTGCAAACAACTCTTTGGTCTTTATAGCTTACTTCAGCAGTCATATTTTCAGTTAAATTTAAGATCTCTGTAAGTGTACATGTAGTTTCATGCTATAAAGTCAATAATTTAGCTTAGCATCATTGTTTACCATGGCTACCAATAAGATGTAAATTAGGGTAGTTTATTCTATACTTAAGAGGTTGTATAGTGATGTTGGCAGAAAGTAGGTTAAAAACATGGTACTTTTGAGTTATGTACCTAATAAATTAGTAAAGCAGGAAAAACACAACTGTTAAATGGTGGCCTTAAAATGTTTACAAGTAATATTTTGCAGACTTTTTAAAAAAAATGTTTATGTAATAGACTTAATGAAGCCCAAAGAAATTAAATATTTAAACTATAAAAAATAGTAAAAATAGGAATCAGCTGATCAAGTAACATGAAATCAGTGATCGGTATTCGTCTTAAAAAAACCTGATCAGAGAATACCTAAGATACTGTATATCCATATTTAAACAATATTTCTGTTATTTCAGTTTTTGATTTTCAATTCTCAAATATTTATATTTGCTATGATTTTCTGATAGTAGCTGAAAGAACAGCTGATCAATTTACACACTTAGTATAATTAGTAAAAGTCAATATAACTTTTGTTTATTTGTAGCTGGTGCAAGTGATGATGGTGGCACATTAAGTTAATTTCAATTTGAATAGTGATAGGTGATGCTTAAATAAAAGAAAAAGGAGAAAACTAAGCAGAACAGTTTTATCCCAGTCTCATCCGCTGTTTTGTATGAAAAAATTATATAGAATTGAGCTCCATTCCTGAATAATATAAACAAACATAATTTAAATTGAACTGAGTTGTTTGGAGATCAGGGGTAAACAAGGTGAACCAAATGTTATTGACTGCAGAAGAAAAGAACCTGTTTATGTGCGGAGTGTTTCTTGCCCAGAGTGTCCGCTGCAACATTTTTGTAATGGCAGTAGTGAAAATAAACCTTTATCTGGGTGAGTGTGGATTTTTAATTGTATTGCTTCTTGATTTGAGAAGTGCATATTTGAGATGCAAGTAATTAAACTGGACCACTACTGATTGTGATAGTTTACAAAAAATGTAAATGAGTACATGAATGATACCATTCATAGCCAGGGTTATATGACAAAGAGAGTGCCTCCTAAAATCCAGTTCTATCTTCACTGTTTTTAGTGTATTTAGTTCCAGGTTGTTGAGGTTACACCAGCTATCCAATCGATTCACCTGCATTCAGTATGGCGCCTAATCTTTCATCTTTGACCAGGCCAATCAAGGTAAACACTTTTACAGAGGGTTCACTAAAGGAGGATCATAAATTACACTTAAAGAGACAGAGTAAGAGAGGTCAGGTAGTGCACTCTCATATGTGGTAGAGGTATGATTCACAAAACTGCAGTAAAATCTGTTAACCTGATTGGCTAGAAAGGGATCAGTCAGAGATATGTGTTGGTGGTTAAAGATTTGCATTTGTAATTAGTAATCATTCATAGTCCTCCCTAAAAAGGACCGATTACTAGAAAAACAAGCATGTTCTTATATTTTCATTTAATGTAGTTTACTGCCCTGTTCAACTGGAATTTTCCTTTTTTGTATACTGCTCGTCTTCAGTTTTGTAAGCATCATCTTTAGTTGGGAATAACGGGTTTATGTTTTTGGAAAAACATTGCTTATTGTTACTGTTTTTAGCTTGTAGCTAATGTTTTTTGTTGGAATACAGTTTTCCTGGACGAATTAACGTAAGATGTCGCTAAATCCATATACTGATCTAAACCAGCGCAGCTTCTCTAAAAAAAAACTTAAGAGTGTTCAGTCCAGGATCCTATATTGTCTGTCAAACTGGTGAGGAAGGCAGGCTCTATTGTTGGCATGGAGCTGGACAGTTTAACATCTGTGGCAGAGCGAAGGGCGCTCAGCAGGCTCCTATCAATTATGGAGAATCCACTGCATCCACTAAATAGTATCATCTCCAGACAGAAGAGCAGCTTTCATCGACAGACTGCTGTCAATGTCCTGCTCCACTGACAGATTGAGGAGATCGTTCCTCCCCCAAACTATGCGACTCTTCAATTCCACCCGGGGGTGTAAACGTTAACATTTAACATTATACAAAGTTATTGTTTGCTTTTCACCTGCATTCTTATCATTCTTAAATATTATTTATTGTATCATTATGCTGCTGCTGGAGAATGTGAATTTCCCATTGGGATTAATAAAGTATCTATCTATCTATATCTATCTATCTTATCTATCTATCTTATATATCCATCTATCCATCTAAAAAAAAAAAACAGTTTTTTTTCTCCTGTATAGTGGATTTTAATTTCTGCTTTTAAGAATGGGTAAGAAACACCATGGTGTGAGTTCCCCATGGAATTGTATGATAACCAGCTGGATAGTGTTATACAGTGGATATATAAAGTCTATACACCCCTGCCAAAATGGCAGGTTTTGTGTGATTAAAAAAACTAAGAGAAATCCTGTCAGAACTTATTCCACCTTTGCAATCCATATGAAAAAGGTGAAAACAAATCAGAAACTGTTTAGTGAAAAAAGGAAAAACAAATATACAAAAACCTGGTTACATTAGTATTCACACCCCCTAAACTAATACTTAGTTGAAGCACCTTTTGATTGTATTATAGCACTCAGTTTTGTTGGGTAAGAGTATATCAGTTTAGCATATCTGGACTTGGCAATTTTTGCCCACTCCTCCTTGCAAAAAATTTCCAGATCCTTAAAATTACAAGGGCATCTCCTGTGCACAGCTCTCTTCAGGTCACCCCACAGATTTTCAGTTGGTTTCAGGTTTTGTTCTCTGGCTGGGTCATTCCAGAACATTGATTCTCCTTTGACAAAGCAATTGCTTTTGTGATTTTGATGTATGCTTTGGGTTGTTGTCTTGTTGAAAGGTGAAGTTCCTCTTCATCTTCAGCTTCCTAGCAGATACTTCAAGGTTTTCTGCCAAAATAGACTGATACTTGGAGCTATTCAAGATTTCATCCACTTTGACTTAGGCACCAGTTCCAGCTAAAGAAAAGCAGCCCCAAAGAATGATGCTGCCTCCACCGTGCTTCAATGTGGGTATTTTGATGTTCTTTTAATGATTTGTTATTTTTGTGCCACACATACTTTTTAGAATAGTTCAACTTTGGTCTCATCAGACCATCATACATTTTTTCCACATGGTTGTGGGAGACCTGGTATACCTTTTTGCAATGTTTAGCCAGGCTTAGATGCTCTTCTTTGTGAGAAGAGGCTTACGTCTTCCTACCCTACCCCACAACTCAGACATATGAAGAATATGACTGATTGTAGTCACATGTAGGGAACAACCATTACTTGCGAGGAAATCCTGCAGCTCCTTTAATGTTACTGTAGGCCAGGGGTGGGCAAACCTTTTGGCTCAGGGGCCACATTGACTTGTAAAATTTCACAGATGGGTCGGGCCAGCACTAGATGCATATATATCAAACATAAACATAAAAAAAGGCATTACAGTGTTAAATATTTACATTCACTTTTAGTGGGAACGGTGTTGTTGATCACCCTTTTTTGCCAGTGCATTGAATTCTGGTGTTAGTTTTGTTGTGGCAATTCTCAGCATAAAACTCATCCAGTTTAAGAGAGTGTCACTCAGCTTAGGAAAATCGTCAGCTTTCTCAAGTAGCTCCAAAAATGAGATAACCTCCTGTTTGAGGTCCCACACTCCTCGACATACTTTCCCCAAACTTAACCAGCGGACATTGAAGTGGTAAAGCAAGTCCTGGTGATCAGCGTCAATTTCTTCAAGAAACTTAATAAACTGACGATGCTGAAGTCCCCTCGCTCGAATAAAGTTGAGTTTTACAACTGGCTTCACTACTTAGTCAAGCTGCAATACGGATTTACACAGTGCTTCCTGGTGGATTAGGCAGTGTAAGAAAATTACCTCCTGCTCCTGACACGCTGTCATACAAGTCCTCTCCCCGCGTTTTCCCCTTTAGGGATTCCATGGCCAAAAACTCCTCCGTTATCTCAAAATTGTCATTAATCCCTCTGATAAAAATTAAAAGCTGAGCGATATCCTTTATGTCATTACTTTCATCCAGTACCAAGGAATATAATGTAAATGACTCCGCTTTTTTAACTTGCTAGCTAAGTCTTTCTTTACCACCCTCCATGGGATGTTTAATACTTTGGATACTTTTTTGTACTGCTGTCCTGATTGATACTTTTCAATAATTAGACCCCGTTAATATTTTAAAATCTCTTTGCGAACCATGGCTTTTGAAGGATGTTGCAGAATAATTCTACAGGAGCAGCCAAACTTTATCTAAGATCAATCAGAGCCAATTGAATTGATGTCAGGTGTAATACTAACTACTATTTGGAATGAGACTTATTGTGATTGGTTGATTTTGAACATAGCCACATCCTAAAGGGTTTGCACACTCATGCAACCAGGTTTTTGTATGATTTTTTTTTTAGTTTTTGATTTGTTACCAATTTCTTTGTATAGATTGCAATTTTACAATAACAGTGGAATAAGTTCGCACAGGATTTATCTTGGTTTCGTTTTTTATTACTCAAAAGCTGAGATTTTGGCAGGGGTGTATAGACTTTTTATATCCCCCCCTACTAACCTGGTAGAACTTCTTACCAACTGTTTGTATTTGATACATTCAGATTCCATCCATTAAATGGTTAAAATTACACAAGCTAAATCCCTGAGCAAGTCTCTTCACTTGCCTTCACTCCAAGTGGAGAAAACAGAAGAAATGTAAGTAACTACATGTAACTCAAATATTGTAAGTTGCTTCGGTTAAATTTGTCCGCCAAATAAGAAAATAATAGTAGTAACTTTGTATTCTCCGCAGCAGAGAACTTACCTGCTAATAGTTAACTTCAGTAGTAGCATTTGCTTGAGAGGGATGAAAAATTTCAATCAGAATAACAGATGCGGACTCCCATGCTAGATAGATTTTTTGAAATTAATAATGTGAAGTTCCAAATTAGGAGGACAGATTCCTTTTAACACTGTGACCTTCATGCACAATTTTTGATATTGCTTTGCCTTTGCCTTCTTCACATTTAATGCAAAATACATAACATTGGTTAGCTTGGAAAAGAATATATCCAGGAATCTGTGACTGCGTCTGCACAGATTACAGTTAGACGTAATCCTTGGAAGAAATGTTGAAAGCAGCATTTTTGTACTGTTTTGGGGAAAAAAAAGCCATTTTTACAGTGCACGCTCTACATTTGCACTTTTTAAAAAATAGTGTAATAGTTGGTCAACTAGTTTTCCAGCCAGGTCAGACCAAACTCTGTTATAGGATACATTTTGAAGGGGACACAGGGGCAATGAACCCTGAAATCTCCTTGCTGAAATGAATAAATATGCTGTTACATGGCAGGTATTCTGTTTCACACTATGATATATGCTGAATCTGATTCTTTCATTATGATTGTTGTACAGTGTTTTGAATGACCATGTGGAATTTGAAAGAATTCTTTCATGTTTGACATGATTTCTGGAGAATGGAGAGGAATATTTTCTGCATTTCTGACATTGACATTTGTACAGCTAGGTGCAACATACTGATTTATTAGTCAGAATAGAGAGAATATTTTGCTTTATATTCATTTTTAGTGCAACATACTGATTTATTAGTCAGAATAGAGAGAATATTTTTCTTTATATTCATTTTTAGAAATTTTAGAATTTGAACAGACAAAGATGCCTATTGCTCTGGGTATTATGTGATTAAGTAGCAGATCTGTTTTCAGGGAGATTTTTTTCCTTGTATTACATGCACACTTTTTGCAATAATGTAGTTCTTCCAGTTAACATTCCTATGTTGTAAATATTGTAAAAAATATGAACAGAACAAGCCAACGTTTTGGGATATTAGCTGGGTAAACCCTGTTTAAAAAGTAAGTCTACGATTAAACATAAGATATGATATGATATGATGAAATGTCTGATGATTTTCAGGATATTGTTTTTGGAGGCAAGATGCTAACGCCTTATATGGGTTTGTTTATTGAACGCCTACTGCAAGGTTCATCTTTGTTTGCATATGATTCTTGGTGAAAGTGGCAGTACTTGAGGTTAGGTCACAGAAATTATGTCAGTAGGCTTCTGGACTGCAGGCACAAATGAAGAAAGCATAAGTGACAATACTCCCACTCTCTCTAGAGGAGAATTGCCTGAGTTCTTAGAGCTATGAACATGTTGTCCAAGTGCAAGTGCCTGTCAACATATCAAAGTAATGATGTATTTCAGGGGCTCTTAAACTTTTAATCAGAGGACCCAAAAAATAAATAAAAATTCAGTACTGTACTGGGACCCAAGAACAGGATTATTATCTTAATGACAGCGGAGTCATAAAGAGGCAAATAACAATGGTCATATAATAAAAAGCACATGTTTTTGTTTCTTTTCAAGCATATTTCTCATATGAAATTTGCTAAAGGAGAAATGTGGAAAACAAATGTAATTTTAAAACAATCAATCCATCGATTTTCCAAACCCGCTTATTCAGTGCAGTGTTTCAGTGCACCTGGAGCCTATCCAAGCAAGCATCGGGCACAAGGCAGGAACTTCATCTTGGCAGGACTAGCAGTCTATTGCAGGGCAAGCACAAATACATACCTGCACACACTAAGGCCTCTTTAGCAACGTTAGTTCACCTTATCTGTATGTCTTTGGCCTGTGGGAGATAAACCACACATGTGGAGAACATGCAAACTCCATAAGCCTTCCAAACGTACTATAGGACTGCAAAATGTAATATGCTAACCCCTTATGCACTATGGGTTTCTTGACATTATTGTACCTAAACTATATTTACAAAAATAGATCTGCAAATGGCTGAAGAGTAGCAAGTACAACACTTCAAATTTTTAAAAGAAAGTATTTATATGATCAAAAATCTTTGTTTACAACAATATAAACTAAATAAAACACAAAAAATTGGTGCTTTAGGAATTTTTGTCCAAAAGACTGGATTTTACAGTGCATAACCAAGACATTTTATGATGTACATCCCAGGAATCAATTTTTTTTTGTGCCTCAATCTGTCAGCTATCATTGTACCTCCCCACAAGGGCAAGGAGCGCAATTATAAACAATAGCAATTTATGACCTACCACCACCATCCTGTGACCCAAAAGTGGGTCAGTACCCAGTAGTTGAGAAATGCTGCTTTAAGATGCATGGTGTTCTCTTTATACCACTAGTCTTTACAGTGGGTTGCAAATAAAATGAGCTAAATTTAATAAAAATCCACTGTTCTATCTTACAGTATCCAGCTAGGAAAAATAATGCCCATTTAATCAGATTTCACACTAAAATGCTACCATTATATTGGTTTAAACCTGTGTCTTATGATTGGTGCTAACATGTTATTGTCTCAAAACAATTCAAGCAGTAATATTGTAGTGACTTTCAAAGAAACTGTTGCAAAACACCAGGTAAGTCTGTTGGTGATTGCTGAATGACCTTGCTTTATTTAACTCAGTGTAGTCCCTGTCATGCTTTTCCTCTTTTCATCCTGACATTAAGGTCCTGGGCACCCATGAAAACAACAAAATCACAACTGTATTGTGGAACTTACTCACTGGTCTACCCAGCATTGTTTTCCACTCTCTATCTCATGGTGTTCAGTTCCTCCTAGTTTGTTTTTTTGTTTTGAATCTCCTTGTTTTGAAACCACCTGTGATCTTGAAATAAGATAGCTGGCTTTACTAGAATGGTGGACACATGGATCTTAAAAGAAGTGAGTGAGCAATACATCCGAGCATCAGAAAATCCTTATCGGCCTTCAGTAGTTTGTCAAAATTTCACAATAAAACATCATAATAAAATAAAATGTAAGTGACCTAATATATGGTAAAAATGTAACAATTTCTGCATGTTTATTTATCATTAACTTATATTTCATTAACTGGTCAGTTAAATGATAGCACTATTCAACAACCAGTAACAAATGCCTACCATTCCTACTTTTATCCCTTTTTATTAGCATGCTTGTTCAGGCCACCCATTTCTTCCCAAAGCTAAACCTCACTCTTTAAGCTGCGATACTTCTGGAGATTCAAGATATGTTTCATACTACCCTAAACTAGGCTCATTACACCCTTACCAGCTTATGGAATGTTGGAGTTAATTTATTCTACATAGTAGTCCTCTTTGGTCTTGGTGCATGTCACATCAACAGACATCCACCTCACAGAAGGTTGAGCAAGATGTTGTTTTGGGTTGAACCTGAGTATATATAATATTTGAATTTTCCAGATGCACAAGTGGCTCGAAAAGGTGAAAAAGAGAAACACCTCAGGTGTATCTCCTAAATCTACTGGAAGATCCTATCAACTTTCTTGATGGTCTTCACAGGCAGTAGAATAAAGAAGCTGTAAGTCTTTTATTTAGTAAGTGGTTATGACCCAGAATTCTGACCCAGGCAATATGAATTTTCTGGCCGAGAAACTGACATTCTATTGCACTATTTATTAGCAGCATGTATTTCATCATCTTTTGATAACAACGTAAAGAAGACTTGATCAAAAATCCACTCCCCTCCATCTCCCCCATGCAAAATTTTCTGTGAGCCACAAAATTAATTGAGACAGATAGAACTAAAAAGAAAGGGGTAAACAGTTTATTTGGTTAATATTAAACAACAACATTGAAAAATTAACTCCAAATAATAAAAGACATTATTTTACAATAAGCATTTCAGTTATTGATATTATATCACTGGTAAAGTCTAAAATTGTGCAGTTGAATTGAAAAGACTATTATTTGCAAGTGTAACCATTCATGTGTGTTCATTGCAAACACAGTAATGCTACTCTCATTTTTATTATTTGAATTTGTAACGTTCAAAATTTTTGAGTAATTTGCATGTCATTGTTGAAGGTAGTTAGGTGGGGGTCTTAATCTCACTTTGATCTCAATTTTGCCATCTTGTCAAAATGCTACACTGTCTGCATTATACCAATCAGTTATGTGTGCCTTTTTGGGGCATGTAATTAATATGAGCTACACCCTCAACATCATGGACCTGGAATTTCTTTGGTGCAGAATAACCATGCTTCCATTGTTTTGAATGTTATTTAGACTCTGACTCTTTATGACATAGCAAGATCAAGTATCAGGTTTAAAATGGCTCTTAAATTTATCTAATTCTGAATTCATTAGTTCATTTTCTCTTAGGTCTTTGGAATTGGTAATGGATTCAGCGGATTAATTCCTATAGTATCTGCTATCTCGTGCTTTATCACTCCACATTATAACTTTGTCCATGATGTCAAAATTATTTCATTCATCACTGCCAGACTGGGGTCCAGTCGTGGCACTAGTACATGCTGACTATGTGGGAAGGAAATTTCAAAGGTGTGTAAGTAGCTAATGACAGAAATTCATTGATAGCACTGGAGTTTGTTGTTTTTAGTATCCCTCTTGACTTGATTCTGAAGCAAGAAAGGTACACTTTAAATTGAACATGCCAGAAATCTGTAATTCACATAATTTAGTACAAAGGAGATCATATTTGCCTAATTGCAGCATTAAGCTCTAAATAGTTTTAATCATCCCTTGTACTTGTTCTTATTGTCTTTACATTAGCCTTCTTCAGGTTCCGCTATATTATCCTTTAAATATTTCATAAGTGTGTATTTTATGCTTTAGTTTAACTATGCCTTATTTATTTATTTTGTAGGTTGACAATCCAGTGTCAATTTTAACTCAAGAAATGAGTAAACATTTTTTACATTCAAAAGGCGAGGGTGACAAATACAAAGTAAGTATTTACTTTTTCACAGTTTAATTAAATTTTGGTAATCTGGTTTCAATATCTTCTATGCGAAAGTTTAATATCTGCCTACTGCCCATTAGACTAAAAGATTAAAAAAAAATGAGCCTTTATATTTTTGCCACCATTCACCCTTGTTAAAGCACTTGATTACATTTCTAAAATTTGAGTACATTATGTTAAAACAGTACAAAAATTAGAATCAAGAATACAGTTTTAATCTACAGTAGAAGGTGTTGTTAACCTAAAAGTGAGAAAATGCACCATGAAAGCAGAAAAATTTGAAGTGACATGGCACATTAAATACCATTTATTGGTAGCATGTACCAGGTGCAGTCTAATGCTAATTACATTTTTACAAAGTTTTAAGGGACAGGACAGTATATGTTATAAATTATTCTACTCAGGACTGTGCCATTAACGTTTTTGGCAGCCAGTGCAAATTATTTTCTTAACAATATGGACCAATACTGTGCACTGATACAAATAATTTTATTTTTAAAAAATAAGGCTACATTTCCAAAAACGAAAAATGAAAAGCATTTAAAAACATATAAAGTTTATAGCATTACCAAATTTATTAAAACTAATTAACAGTAATATGTAAATTACAGCCTGAATATAATTTTTGATGAGTGGATTCTTTCCAATTACATGAAATCCTGAGGATTTTACAGATTTGCGGGGCATCCATCCATCATCTTCCGCTTATCCGAGATCGGGTCGCGGGGGCAGCAGCTTGAGCAGAGATACCCAGACTTCCCTCTTCCAGGCCACTTCTTCTAGCTCTTCCGGGAGAATCACAAGGCGTTCCCAGGCCAGCTGAAAGACATAGTCCCTCCAGCGTGACCTGGGTCTTCCCCGGGGCCTCCTCCCGGGTTAGACGTGGTCGGAACACCTCACCAGGGAGGCGTCCAGGAGGCATCCTGATCAGATGCCCGAGCCACCTCATCTGACTCCTCTTGATGCGGAGGAGCAGCGGCTCTACTCTGAGTCCCTCCCGGATGACTGAGCTTCTCACCCTATCTTTAAGGGAAAGCCCAGATACCCTGAGGAAGAAACTCATTTCAGCCGCTTATATTCACAACACGTTTGGGCCTACCAGGCCTGACCGGCATCCTCCCCCACCATTGAAGCCTACTCACCACCAGGTGGTGATCAGTTGACAGCTCCGCCCCTCTCTTCACCCGAGTGTCCCAGACATGTGGCCGCAAGTCCGACGACACGACCACAAAGTCGATCATCGAACTGAGGCCAAGAGTGTCCTGGTGCCAAGTGCACATATGAACACCTCTATGCTTGAACATGGTGTTCGTTATGGACAATCCGTGACGAGCACAGAAGTCCAATAACAAAACACAGCTTGGGTTTCAGATTGGGGGGGCGGAGCCATTCCTCCCAATCATGCCCTTCCAGGTCTCACTGTCACTGCCCACGTGAGCATTGAAGTCTCCCAGCAGAACGAGGGAGTCCCCAGAAGGTATGCCCTCTAGCACCCCCTCCAGGGACTCCAAAAAGGGTGGCATTTGCAGGGCAGTATTTAATAAATAGTTTCTCTTATTATATACACATACTAAATTTATTAATTGACATTTTCTTTGCAGTAATTGAAAAATATATGCTTGCGAAATGCTATCAAAATTAAAATTCCAAACATTACACTTTATGCCAAATTTCCCCCAGAGACAAGTTCTCTCTACTTATCAGTACACACTAATATTCAGTGACTTTCACTTACAATAACTGTATTTGTAAGGAGACTTTTTCAAATCTGGTTAGTCAACAGTTCAGTTTAAAACATATCTGATATGTGCTGTTTACATATTTATTTTTGCATTTGAACATAAAGGAAAGAATACCTGATAACTAAAACTCTCACAAACACAATTGTTAAATACATAAAGGAAAATCAAACTGGCTTGCAGTTGTTATATTTGTAACTGAATAGAGTCATGAATGGGTTTAGTACCCACAGGTATTGTTAATGGTGAATTCTGGGACTTGGTTTTATATGAAGTCCCAAATTTTAAGTATTGATCAGGTCCAGGACAAAGAAGAACATTGTAATTTTCTGTAATTCATTGTTTTTCTCTCCTCTCTCTGTCATAACAGCAGCATATTTTAGTTGATGCTGGAAGCTGTCATCAGCTTCTAACTATATCCTGGTTTTATCAAGAAAGATACTTCCTTGCTAAGCTAGCACAGTATCTCTGTTGAAACAATGTGTCTGATTTCTTGATAGCCTACTTATAAACTGGAGAATATAAAATAACTCAAAAGAATTAGCAGTTAAGAAGAACATGTAGTGACACTTTGGCATTATTGATGAAGAAAACCCACATTTTGCAAATGAGAAAATTCTGTAAAATATAAATATATTCTTTCTTGCCATAAAAATTAGTTAAACACAAAAAGGTAACATTGAACTCCTATTACGAACTTAGGATTGATGTCATTGCATGCCTGTACAAGATAACAGGGTTTAGGTAAATGGACAGCTGGATGTACAAAAAAAAATTATGATCCTTCTGAATAGTGATATCCAGTGAATTTTTTGGACTATGCTAAAGACATCCTTTCAGTGTTTCTTCAAAGCTATGTACATCTTTGTGCAGATCAAGGTTATTATAGTTAATGAAAACTAAAATCAAAACTGAAACTATTATTAAAAAAACATTTTCGTAAACTGAAATAAAATAATTAACAAAACCGAAATGAAAAACTAAAACTAAATGAAACAATTAAACTAGCTGGAAAGACTAACTGAAATAAAATAATAATTTACTAAAATATTTTTAGTTTTCATTTTTGAATGAATATTCTTGCCGTTAAACTTACAAGGGTTAAAGACTTAACTCTAAAACAGAAAGTCATCCACCACGAGCCGCCTGCATATATTCATCCAGTGAACGGCGGCTGGTGATGGAGGGTGGCTGTTTACATAGCATTTGTGGTGACAGAGCAAGCTGAGTGCAGGTGCATAAAGCGTGAGAAATAGAAAGCGATTTGCGTGTTGCCTTTCTTTGTGCTTGTTGTATATCAAGATGTTATCCAAACAGCTGAAGTCAGAATGTGCTGGTCAACAAAACGTTTACCATATGGACAGAAAAATCACGAGTGAGTAACGTTTCAGTTTATTTCTCAGGTGTCTGCTTTTTGTTGACAGCAATTCACCTGCCACTTCGCACAGGAGAAATCATTTTTACTTTCTCATATACGAAGTATACAGAAAGTATAGTAATCATGAAAAAATTCGACCTCGATATTTTGATGAATCTTGATGTTATAGACTAACCAATGTCCAACAATACTGTTTTTTGGAATTGTGTGTGTATGCGCGCGCGTGTGTGTGTGTGTGTGTGTGTAAACATGATAACTCAAAAATGCAACTAGATAGATGGATGAAATCTGGCATGTGGTTGTTACACCACAATTATAGATCTGTATTAACTTTTGGGCCAAATCCATCACCCGGAAGTAGTACTTTACCTGAACACATACTCGATTTTTTTTTATTTATCCAGCCGCAGAGTCCGATTTATTCAACTTTACTTTTATAATAATTGTTCAATGTATTAGTAATTTGATTTTGTTGCTGGTTTCTTAATGTACATAATATAAAAATATAATCATTGTCTTGCGGTTTACTCCTCAAATATCCATCCCTATATCTGAGTATACAAGAAAGTCAAGGGGAGAGCACTCCCGGTTTTTGAAAATAAAACGGCACTGATCGAGAGACTGACTAGGTCATCATATAAGATCGGCATATTGTTGCTGACCAATCACTTTTGCTTTAAAAACATCGTTTAACAACGAAGTGATACAAACAAAGGTAGAGAGTCTGACCAGTGATGAAAAACTAAACATACTAATGGGTTTTTGTATTTATTCCATATTTATTAATTTATCTTTTTTAGTTCATATGCACAACTCAAAATACCTGATATTGTGAAAGTAATCCATTAGCAGAATTATATTTTAAAATATTTGTCTCCCTTTTTTCAATGTTTTTCTCTCTCTCTCAAAATAGATAGTTGAAATATCATATTCTTTTTGTTCTTATCAGCCTTATCATGCATACAGTGTTGCATACCAGGGATTTTTCCTGCCTTGCATCCAAACCTGCTGCTGTAGGCTCCAGATTTCCTGCAGTCCTACTCTGGATAAACAGGTTTAGATAATGTATATGTTGTTCTTAATCTCAGACGCTGTCTGTGTTGTTTTATGCCTGTCCGTACTCTTATTACCTGCTCTTGCACTGCTCATTATGGGTTTACTGTCCTTTATGATGGTCTGTTCAAGACTCACTGCCCCTAACCTTGACACTACATGCTTGTTGTTCTTTGTTTCCTTCAATACAGCAAGGTGGGGTCTGCACACTCATTCAAGTCCAAGAGCCCTGTTCTTTCTAAGCCCCTGTGATTTTCATGAGAAAATATTTTAAAAATTATAAAATTGTGAAATTGTTCATATTCAGTGTCTAGTTTTGATTATGCTTGTTTTTATCAGACAAAAACAAAACCAGATAGTAAACCAGGCAGTGTAGTAAGCTTCCACTAACATTAAACTCGTATCCAAATCTGTTAAGTGTACAGTTCTGTCTGACTGTGACACAAAACTAACTCCGCAGGCACTCTATGCCATAATTACTAAAACTAAAACTGAAACTAATATATATAAAAATAAAATAGAAATGTCTTTGTGAAATAAAAACTAAACTAAAACTAAAAATACATAATGAAGGAAAACTAAAACTAAACTGAATTTCCAAGTAAGGTCAGAAAAAATATAGAAATAAAAACTAATATAAAAAGGCAAAACTATAATAACCTTGGTGCAGATACAGACATCATTTACCGATCGGTGCATAGCAAACCGGAGTACACACATAAAATGTTGGCAAGAAATTTTGATAATGTCACCTTTAGGCAAACATATAAGCACTACTCTAAAGCTACGTAAAGAGTCTTTGCAAACAAAAAATACATTTTACTTGTGAATTATCTGTTCCTTCTTAACTGTTTTAGGGCAGATGTCGACTTTTGTCGACAGGAGGGGTTGAGGGCGCATGTCGACAAAATTCAACATCCAGGGTTAGAGGGCCACAATCAGCTGTTAATGGCGACAAAAATCACTCTCCCGTCACAGGCATTCTTTCTCTGCTTGGAGGAATGTTAGAGTCATTGACTCGGCATCTAATCCTTGCGTGTGCGTGAGTTACGAAATGTAAACAAAGGCAAAATGGCATTGACATCTCACGAGAGAGCTTAGTGAGTGCAGAAAAGAAAATACTCAGCAGACGATGTTTTGCGCATTAACGCTGAGTCAGACTCTGATTTTTCAGAATCTGATTTTGTTGACGATGAGCAGGAGAGTGAGGAGCTGGCATGAGCTGATCAGACACCAGCCGGTGCCGCCCCAGCTGATCGGCTGCCAGCTGAGTTCATTCACGCAGCCGATGCACCTACGGCAAGGTTCGCGTGAGAGGAATACCCAGACATTGATCCGTGGGAGCCAAACTGGCTACTGGACTTCACAAGACGGCATGGCTTGCTGTTGGACACAACAGATTACCAGCCGCTGGACTACCTCAATCTGTTTTGTCCTGAGTCTACTTTTTAGCTACTGTCAGACGAGACAAACAGGTATGCACTGCATTCTCATTTTTCAAAATGGAAACCCACAACAAAAGACGAGATGAAGGGCTTTGTGGCATTACAAATAGAGATGGGACTAGACTGGCGATATAACTTTAGGGAGCATTGGTCCAGACGTGCTTTGTCCCTTGGTGGCTTTGGACAGGTTATGCCTCGTGATAGGTACGTGCTGCTGCAAAGTTTTATTAATTTCTGTGATAACCAGAAGCAAATCCCAAGGGGTGAGCCAGGCTATAACCCCATGCATAAAGTTCAGCCCCTGCTTGAAATTGTGGAACCAACATATAAACAATTTTATCAGCCTGGCCGTGATTTGTCTGTGGATGAATCTGTGATAAAATACAAAGGATGCTTTTTTTCTGCCAATATATGCCAGACAAGCCCACAAAGTATAGCATAAAGGATTTTGTACTGGCAGAATCTAACACTGGTTTCTGCCTGAAAGTATTCACATATACAGGAAAGTATTCCTTTTAAGTCAGGTTGTGCTGGAGCTGCTTCAGGGCTATGAACATTGGGTCACATTGTGTACATGGACAATTTTTATATATCACCAGAATTGTTCATGGAGCTACAGAGCAGGGGAATTGGAGCTTGTTGGACAGTGAGGGTAAACAGCAGACACATGCCTTCACAGTTGAAGCCAGACAGGCTGAAGATGAAAAGAGGTGATAATCCGGTTTTCATGAGGGTGGATAACTTGGTGGCATTGGCATGGCACGATGTCAAACGGGTGACTTGTCTCTCTACAGTACACACTAACAATATATGTGAGAAAGTCATTCATCAAAAGGGAAACCCAGAAGGTAGGAAACTGGACAAACCAGTTGCATTTAAGGACTATAACTGTAAAATGGCTGGAGTTGATCGACTGGATCAGATGCTGGGGTCATACACTTACGGCCACAAGTCCACCAAGTGGTACCACACTTTGTACCATCGCATGTGTGAGATTGCACTTAAAAATTTCTATATATTGTTCAAGCAGGCAAACAGTGACAGCACTATGACTGCAGCAGATTTCTGCAAGAAGGTGGTTGACAGCTTGCTGGCAGAGTATGCTGTAGTGCCTTTAGCAAAGCGAGAAAGGCCATCACAAAGAGCAGTGCCAGACAGGCTGACTGAGCACCACTTTCCTGCAACATACGAGGACAAAAAATACAAACCTGACTGTGTTGTGTGCTGCAACAGACAATTGAAAAGGAGGCACCAGTGCAACACATATTGTAAGCAGTGCAATGTGGCAATGCATGCAATTGACTGCTTTGAGCGATATCATACTTTGCAGGACTTTGATGTGTAACATGTATGTGATATGGATGTGAAATCATATAGTATGCAGGCTCATACAACATGCAAGACAGTAACATTTGTAAAAAATAAATATTTTTTGTTGATTTGATATGTTTTTTTTTTAAAAAAAAGTTAGTTTTTGGAAAAATATTCAGCCCTGGGAGAAAAGAAAAAAAAATTTCCCCTAAAAGAGTTAAAGTCAAATAGAGGCAGAGCCTGTCCTGACAAAATTATTTAGAAAAGTACTGTGACTGGAAAAAATAACAATTATTTATTGATTTTACTATTTTCTTTTGTTCTTTGCATTGTTAACATACTTGCTATTTTAGGATTTTCCCAATTATTAAGTATTATTATTAAGCAGAATGTGAATCTTTTCTTTACTGCTTGCTTCTTTTTCTGATGTATTCTTTTAAAATTTACCTTTGCATTTTTTCTAGTTCTTCATGAAAGCCACTCAGCTTGAGCAAATGAAAGAAGATTATGCTTATATTATAAAAACAAAGACAGATACACAGCATAAGTTAGATAAGCAGGATGAGGTAATGTGCATTTAACAATTTGTTTCATTATAATAGCCTTAAAAAACATATTTAAATAATGTTCACCACAATTTTAGTGTATTATTTACATAAAAGTATTGTGGAATTAAGATATATTCTTTTACTTTGGATCTAACTATTCTCTTTTGTATGGTATATAAGGATCAGTTTGAGTTTTATCAATTTATTTTAACCACCTTGTAAAGTATTATGTAGTATAAAGACATTTGTAATAAGTAATTGTTCCTTTAAAAATAGCAGTGCGGTAGTTTTTCCCTAATATATGACATGTACACTGTTAACTTCAGTTTGATCGGATTACTGGAAAGAGCTTTTTGCCATATAAACTTACATTATAAACAAAGTTAAGTGAGTGAAATTTTGTATGAAACACACAGATATGCAGTTTCATTATAATCGGACAACCAGAAGTGGTACATACATTACTTGAACAGGTATAAGGAAAGTTGAGTGGAGAACAGGCCAGATTTTTTTATGCTTTACGTATGGTGTTTAAAAGACTGGCAAATTTGCTCTCATCAATACCCTTAACAAAGTAACTAGCTATATTTAGTATACGGAACTATACTTCCAATGTTTGGTATGGATTATTGTGACACATCTGGATTAATAAGTTTATTGCCTCATAGGATTGACGTTTTTATGGGCATCAATTTTGTGTCTACCTTTTTTACCCAGAACTAGGAATTTTCTAGAATTTAACCCAACACTTTGATTGACTGACAACATTTCAATATGCTTTCTTGACAGTTGATTCTGTGATATTGTTGAAGCAGGTTTACCTGTTAAACAAATTATATTTCGACATTTAGGTACTTGTTACAATAACAACATTTATTTGTATTGCACATTTGCATACAAATAATTTAGCTCAAAGTGCTTTACAAGACGAAAAAAAAAATATATAAAAATTAGGCAATACTAATTAACAAAGAATAAAGTAAGGTCTGATGGCTAGGGAGGACAGAAAAAAACAAACAAAAATAAACTCCAGAGGGCTGCAGAAAAAAAAAATCTGCAGGGGTTCCAAGGCCATGAGACCGCCCAGCACCCACTAGGCATTACGGTCTTTCTTAAGGCAATTGTGTTCCACAGTTATTTTGAGCTGTGGTTTTTTGAAATTTACTGTTAGATTTTTTTTTAGTTTTGTGCTTAAAATACAGTACTTTTAGTGATTTAAGTGTTTGTGAAATTTTCTTTGTTGTGCTGGTTCTGAATTTCCATGAAAGGTTATTAGTTTATTGGTGAAATTATGCAACTTAGCATTAGTATTTGTGTTCAATGCATATCACGTATGATTGGCTACATGTGAACACAAACAGTTGGTAAGTTTGTTTATCATTGTTACACGTTGTTTTGTCAGCGAAGGAAATTTGTTTTATTGTTAATTACGGTGGTTGTTTGAACTAATTTAATAAATTATATTACGATCATTGAAACCATTGTTTTATCATTTTTCCGGAAAGAGATAATTTTTAATTACAGTATAGATATTCTTTAAAACTTAAAATTTTGAAATGTGTATACCGTACCTTTCTGATTTGCATTATGCATTTACTTCTTTGTGCTTATGTTTAATTCCCTGATTTGTATTTAATATATTTTTTGATCTTTCATCAGTTTTGTACTGTTTGTGAATTAATTGACATTTCTTCTCATTTTCCATATTTTTTGGATTGCCTGAACTTTTTTTAATTCCCTGATTTGTATTTAATATATTTTTTGATATTTCATCAGTTTTGTACTGTTTGTGAATTAATTGACATTTCTTCTCATTTTCCATATTTTTTGGATTGCCTGAACTTTTTTTTTTATCACCTACATTTTATTTTTTTATTTCAAAATGAGAATTAAAAAGCAAACAGCATCGCAAAGGCAGAAGAAACTTAATCCATTTTTCATATAAACAGAATGAAAAAGTTAAAGACCGGGCTAGAATAATATAATTTTGGGAATACTGTATCTGATTATTCATCTTATTTAGTAACAGTTTATTTAACTATGTGGCATTTTTTTTTAACTGTTATTTTACTTATCAACAATTGTGACGTGTGAGTCACTCTCTTACACACCAAAAACATGAGGCTGAGTCTCAATCTTCAGAATGATCAGCTTTATTAACAACTTCAAACAGGAACAGCAAGCATATTTATTGAAGCAGGAGCTACCACTCTATAACACACAAACACAGCAAGCTAGCAGTGACTTGGTCATTCTGCCTTGGCTCCAGACCAAGCACTGATAATCTTCTCCTTGCGTTGGTCCCGCGGCTGTGGATCCATGATTGCGATCGGATTGTCCTGGAGGAGAAGAGACAAACAAAGTGGGCCAGGTCATTGGCCGAATTAAAATAGCCCACCCCCCGTAACGGCGATTGGTCCCTGGCCGACTGACGCTCGTCATAGAGAGCTGTGAGTGAACTCGTTGTCGTGGTGATGAGTTTTCTATGGCCAACAGATGCTGTACTGTGTAACAGGGCCACGAAGGTGCTGTTGAAGCAGGGCGTGTAGCAGAGCGGGGCTGCATGCACGTCACACAATGCAAAGAACTTACATGGCACAAGCACAAAATAACACAATTGGAAATTTATCTAATCAGGTAAAAGAACTATCAAATAAACTTCAAATTTGAATAGGTACATTTTTTGTTTCATAGGTTAACATATTCATACAATTATATAATCTCTACATATACGAGAAAATCGAGTGGAGAACACTCCACATTTTTTTTGTGATGCTCACAAATTTAACACATTTAATTCCAAACATCTGTGTAATTTAAAGTATGTCCAACCTTAACCAATTTTTTTCTTAACTTATTTTTTAAGAATATTAGTCTGGAAAATTAGTGAAAAAAAGAAGTCAGGTACATGAAGTCCGATGATAATCAAAAATGTTAGATACCAGAATTCAGTAAATCTAATGCAATTCTAAACCCACATATTTTTTACTTAGGGTAGAGTTTATATGTCACAAGTTGTGTAAATGTTGGATTGAACATATTTTTCCATGTCTGGTCACTTCACTGCTTCAAGGTTGTGACATTTTACTCAAAGATATGACACAGGACCATAATACCTGGAAGAAAACTTTGCAGGGGTGAATATCTGCATTTCATATTCAGGAGACCTTTATCGTCCATGACAATGGAATTATGCTTATGTCCAGGAGTTTCTGTTTAATTTATCTTAATATAGTAACATGTCTATTCTTTGTAATTTATTTTCTTAAGATTTTTGAAGATCTAAAGCGCCAATATAACGAAAAAGAAGACAGATACAAGAGCCTTTCATCTCTTGATGAAATGAAAAATAAATTGGAAGAGTTGAAACATCAGATGGCCTGGGCAATGGTAAGAAATGTATTTGGATTTTAGGTTCTATGTTATAAAATAGCTAATCTAGGTAATTATGTAGGATGTTCACATCTGTGATTTGCTTTCAGGGCTTAGGCCGGATTTATACTTCACGGGACGCATGCTGCAGAGGACGCTCCTGCTACGCAAGCGTTGTACTTTACGTTGTACGTGTACTTTACGTAAATCTGGAGGAATCCACCAGGTGGCAGTGCGAGATATTATCACGGGGAGAACAGGTTTGGCTTTGCTGTGTTGTGAATTGCCTGGAACACCCATTAAATTCCGATGACACCTTACCGCAATATCTCTGAAAAGGATGTTTAATGTTTAAATCCATCCGTCCAGGGATTTGTCCATTTCAGCTAGCATTGGGCACAAGGCTGAAACAATCCCTGGACGAGGCATCAGCTCATCGCAAGATATGAACACAAGCACACACATACACGCTGGTGTCATTTTAGTGTAACCAAATCTGCATATCTTTGGAAGGAAACCGGAGCACACTGTGGAAACCCAGCAGGAAAACATGTAAACTCCAGGCAGGGAATATCAGTGACGTGACTCCCTGCAAGACAGCAGCGCTAACGCTCCGCCACCGTGTCACCCCCTTGTGTGTAATTAACAGTATTCATTATTTAAATGAAATTATTGATTTATCTGTAAAATGTAACATACATCAATGCATTTCATCATGAAAGTGATATCAAGTATAAATCTGAGGATTCTAAATGTGCAGAGAATTGGAATAGCACACATTTAATGTGCTTAGTGTGGCGATCTATTGCTGTTTGCCACTGCTGTCAGTACCGGAGGAAGCCCTAGAAAAAAAGACGGCACAGAAGACGGTATGTGAAATGTATCGTGTCATTACGATCAGTAATATGCAACGCTTGAATATAAAAGCACCACGAATGCATCTGTATGTCGGCATTTTGCTTCACCACTTCGAACCATTCATCAAACATCGAAGCACGCACACCGATCTCGTTGGATCCGCAAAGCGGCTTTTTCTCACATGTACAGTAGATCAGGCATATCAAACTCGCTACCATTGGTGGTCCGCTTCGACTGCCGTACGTGCGTCAGCGGGCTGTACTGTAACAAATACTATTATACTTTTATACAAAGTTACTGTAGCTTTCTTTCCAATACTGAAAACTTTAAAAAAATGTAACACTTAAAGTTTAAAGAAAAGCAATTTATTTCCATGCAGTCTCCATACAACAGTGTAGAATTAGAGTCTTAAACTCTTAGCTAGGTCCTTATTATATTACTAGGCTCACCCGACTTTTATCCTCAATTTGTGTGCGCTCCATGTGTACATCAGGCATGTAAGTGTAGGGAATGAGAACATCAAAGTGCCCATTCATAACATCTCTCGATAACCTAAGTTTTTTTAATTCCCTCGAGTGCCTGTCCAAACTTGGAGTGTAGGACTCCATAATAATATACTTGAAACTCATTGGGGAACAACTCTCCCACTGCCATTAGCTCAGAAATGGTACCATAAGTTTGAGACTTTGACATTTCAGTGAGATACTGAAGCTCATTTGTATAAGAGATTCCTGACGGCATCATTGTAAATGGCTGAATCCTTGACCAATTACTTAAAACATGTCGTACAATGTCAGCCCGAATCTGTACCGCTAAAGACGGAGTTTCATTCACTAAATAAGCTATAGATGAGAATAAGCAAGCACCATCTCCCCTGATATTTACTACGCGATGAGGCATTTCTTCTCCATCAACATTAATAGACATAATTTTGTCTATTTTTCCAGCGCATCGCGCACAAAAGCAAGGGAACGATGGGAGCACCAGAACTCTGCTCACATTGCGTCGCTTCGTACCACAAGCCGCAAGTAGTAAGTCTGTGATAAGCGGAATACCGCTACGCTTTGCACTCACGGGACGGAAGGACAATCCCGACTGCTTTTATATAGTGTCTTGATGATTGATATTCATTATATTATATTCATTGCTTATATAGGAGCCTTACAGTGTGAGATTTATTTCTATTGTCCCGACACTTGGCATCTCTTGTTAGTAACCAGTTCGTCAATATCAGGCTTGAAATCTTGTGCAGCTGCAACTTTTATGAGGGATGAAAGGTGCTCGATGGTAAGTCTTGAGCGATGTGGGGTTTTGGTAGCTTTCATTAACAAAAACAATTGCTCACAAAGGTAAGTGCTTCCGAACATTGACAGTACTCTCTATGCCAACTTACGGATCTGCACATACGAGGGTGGCAGGTAAGCATACAAGCCTGGCACACCAACTTCGTTGAATTTTGCCTTCAGAATAGAATCTGACTGCACTTCAATCAATTTCATTTGGATATTCTCAGCGCAATGCCCTGTTTGTGTGAACTGAAATCACGAAAATGCCCACTGAATTCATTGCTCAGTAATTCAAGTTGGAAAACAAATCCTCCAAAAATCAAATTTTACTTTACTAAGTTTACTTCAAAGTTTATATTGTAAAATAAGCCGATATGCAAAAAGCCACCTGACCTACAATAATTTTACAAACTCAAAATCACAAAAATATGTTAATAAACAACTCACCAACTTCACGCGTCCACTTCAGATCTTTAGCTGTAGTCTGCACTAACTGTTCGTTACAATACTAGCACAAAATTACATGAAACTAGAGCAAAAAAAACGTGAAAATATGCGGGCTATTACTACTCGTGATGGTCATTTCTGCCCAGTGGCCAGTCTCAGCAGCCCAGTCAGTAGTGTAGCCTTAGCAGGGGCGGCTCTAGGCTTGTGGCGGCCCTGGGCAGAGAAAGAATCGGTGGCCCCTTCGCCTGGCAATGTCAATACGGTATCTTATGCACGGCAGATGGCCACATCCGTTGTGGTCACTGCATAGCCGCCTCATGCTCATGACATATTTCTATATACGCGTGTCCGTAACTTGAAAACCAAGTGGCGGCCCATGATATTCTCATTACGGCAAAACATTATAATACTACATATAGCTTACTGCTCCGACTCTAGCGACATTTGTAAATACAGCGTACTAATTAACAAGAAACATAATGTTTTTCGGCCACATTGCCGTCAGCTGTGTCGTTATTTTCTCTTTCTGTTTTTTTTATTCAATATATATTGGCGTGGCGGCCCCTGGGATTTGGCAGCACTGTGCAGGTGCACAGTTTGCACATGCCTAAGGCCACCCCTGCTGCAGCCTAGCACTTCAGTTGTGACGCTGCGGCTCATTACCTTTGGTCAAGGCTCGTGGCTATACTAGCAGATGACGTTTCCGGTACCGTAATGCCATGGGAAAATGCGCTTTTGTCAGAAGGCAGAAGTAAGAAAAGTCAATAAGTAACACCGAAGATGCAGAATGATTCAATCACAAATGATAGTAATCATTTTGTACAAGCTCAGTGCTAACTAGGATCTGTCATGCGGGCTGCACAGATTTCTGCTGCGGGCCGCGTGTTTGACATGCCTGCAGAGATGGTAAACAGAGACTCTGACATCACATTCCAACTTTTAGCACACTGTGCCCCCCGACTTTTTGCTGGTACTGCAACTCACGCATGCGTTGCGTTAATTTCTGAGGACCTGCTCAGAGGACGCATCAAATGAACGCTGGAAATGCGTGGCAGACATGTTGCGGGCGCATACGCGTTCTGAGCGTGAAGTATAAATGAGCCCTTAGTGTGTACGTACATGCCAAACATACTCCAAGAACAGCTTGAGCTTGTGCCAACCACATGAATCAATGATTTTTTTTCCCCTTAGATGTCATCTTATTCCCTCTCCAGGATCATGATTGTTTTGCTATTGCATTCAACAGTGCATATTTTTATTAATTAAGTCCTGGCACATTCCCAAGATCTAGAGGCAAGCCTCAGGAATGAAAAAGACTTTAGATCAATGAAAAAGGCAACTTGTCCATCCAAAGAATTTACAGAGCTAATATACTTTCATCATTTTGCTGCCTGTTGTTAATTTGTTTTATGTAATATAATGTGGTACAAAAGTATAATCAAAACAAAATATAAAATTTAAGTGTACCTTGTAGTTAATACTTTTGAATATTTATTTATCTTGAAACTTTTTTTTTTATAATGTTGTTCCATTAGGTTTTTGAAATTGAAAAACAGATACAGCCGCTTAAAGACAGGATACAGACTGAAGAAGGCAATACAGTCAAATATGACATGAAAGTAACAGAATGGAAGGTAGGTTCATATAGTTTTTAATTCTGTAACTGATAAGAAGTATGACCAAGTTGGTGTTTGAGTATAGTACATGAGGGTAAAACTCTGGGCAGAGTGAAGTCTAAGACTGTTACAGTGTGGGCTTTATCTGTGTTAGTAATTATAGTTATTCACATCGTGTTATGTTTCTCAGCATTTTCAAATATAATTAAGAAATGCAAAATACATTTTCAGCGTCATTTACTGTGTTTGATTCATAGTGTATTCTTAATAAAAAAGTCACCATCTTGTATTATATATTATTCAAAAGCAGTTTCTTGTTTACATTTTAAAAGCAGCAATACAATATTAAAAAAAAAAAACAACACTCTCGGATGTATCACTGTAACAACTAAACATCCAGGAAGGAAATTACTGAAATTTCCAAATTCAAGACAAATAATAGTCAAGTAATGTAGCAAATACAATTTTTGATAAGGGGTCTGACACACAAACCCCTTAGATACCTAAAGATATTATACTAATGGCTGTAATGGGTGTTTATGCAATATTCAGTTAAGTTGAACAAAGTAGTATTTACTGTTATTTAGTAATGATGTAACTTGGTATGCAGAAATTGTGTGTTAAAGTTGCTGTGGGCTTTTATTGGCAGGACAAAGTTGCTGAAGAAGAGAAAACGTATAAAGAGATTTGTAACCAATTGGAAAATATCACAGCAAAGGTGCATGTTTTGCAGCCTCAGGGAACCAAATTAAAGGAGGATGAAAATACAAAAAGGAAAGCATATAAAGCTGCTGAGGTTTGTATTGCAAGATAATTGTAAATACATAGTATTTTCATTCATTATAATATGTGCTTAGTAATTTCACAATTAAATAGTACAAAGTAACACAATTCATACTGTAATTAGTTAACACACTTTAAGGTAAAATTATGAAAAGGAATTTTGTCTGTAGAACAACATACTTTTCTGTAATAGAGGTAAAATGTTAGTAATTGGTCACACCCTGAATTTGAAGGTTGCTTGGGTATTAGGGCTGAGACAATGGTTGATGACATTGTCCATCATTGATTGGCAGACCACATAGTTGATGTAAATTAAAATCATTATTGGATTTGAAACATTTGCAGAAATTTCCTCAAAGCACCAAACTCCAGCCATTTTATCTCACACACCTCACAAGAAAGCTATCAACCACTCATAAGGCATTTTCGGACTTAGTCCATTGGCTTTGTTCTGAATCAGGGGATGATTCATTATTTTGTTTCAGTTTCCAGTTTGTTTTGTTATGTTTCATGTTGCAAACATTCAAGTACACTAAACTTATAAATAAACATGTCATGGTCATGTTGTGAACTTCTTTTATTGAGCAGAAACATTTTTTAAAATATTTTTATTGATTTTAATTGGGAAACAGACAGCATTCCATACAATCAAGACAAATTTAACAAATTAAAGTAAAATTCAACCACCACCCAAGAGAAAGAGAGAGGAGCCAGCAACCTCATAAACAGGGAAAAAAATATCATGAGGGTCAACAGCAGTTGTCTGTGCACCTCTGCATTTTTCCTAATTTTTTGGTTTATTTACCAAACACGGCTCCATGAGCGAAATAGTCTTTATTGAACAAATGGAAAGCTACTTGAAAAATTTGGGTTATTACGCTTGGTATGAAAAGAACATGTTTGAAATGTGCAATGCACAAAAGAAAGCCAGCTCTGCTGAGTGCATGTTCTTCAGTTTTATGACAGTAGACCTAAGACGTAAGTTCCATTTAAATATACAATATTCCGTATTTACTTTACAGTAGGAACAATATGACCGTAAACTCAATTTAGTTTATCTGAAATCAAAGGTATGCTGTCCTAACTCGTATGTGTTTTTAATAATGTTTATTTTGATTAACATTTACTGCATATGTCAAAGTTAATGCGTGCACTGAGAGGACACTCCACCTCTCCTGTGTGCATCACTTTCATAGTATAAGATAAGGGGGTTTGCTCATTAATCTTGCAAGGCACTGCTGTTCGTTTCTTGTCTCCTCTGTATTTGTTTTGATCGACCTGATTACAAGAAAACCTACAACTACTTTCTAATCATTTGTGCACATGAAGCAGTGAACCTGAAACAGGTGCTTGGCTTGCTCTGATTGAATGGCAATTATGCATGTAGTTTTACACTGTTCAGCAGCTCCTCTGAGCCAAATATAAGTACATTATAGGGTGTTGAGACACACAGGTCAGTAGGTCTTCTTTTTGTCCTACCCCTGACACCAGTGTAGTACTGGTGTCAAGTGACAGAATGAAGTCTGTTGCTCTGCTGTGACAGAAACATTATTGTCCAAGTCCTGCGAAATTGCATTTGAGTCATAGCATTTCTTTAATCAGAACATTTGTAAAACATCTTAGAGTAGAAACAGGTAAACAAAAAATTTGGCATGCATAAAGCAATCCAAAATATGTTTGAAAAGCTACATGCCACTCATATTATCTTTTTCCCAGGCCAATTGCTGTTCCAAATAGGTACAGTAGCTTTTTCCACCCAATGTGCTACACTTTCAAGGAGTTATGCACACACGATGCTCATTTCTACCAGTCTAATTTCTGGTTGCGTGACACTTTTGCATTTTGGGCAGATTATGCTTGTATATGTGACTGATGGACATAATGTAATCTTATATGTAACTCATTTACAATAATTTTTTTTTTTGTTAAATATTTAAAAAATAGAAAAAGTTGTAATTATTCATTATTACATTAGATTTAAGTATAACTGTACAAATAGTAGTAGTAATTATTGATAATTATAAGGAGGTTTTTAAATTAATCTGAAGCTACCAATTTTTCAGACCAATTTATTCAGATCCAAACATAATCTGAAGTTACTGGACAGAGACCGAGAACAACTAGAGAAACATACACAAGAACTGAGGCACAGGTACGTTGATAGTTGTACTGGATGTTACTATACACAGAAGCTGTTCTTCATTAAAATGATCCATTATTAATCCCAGTATGCACTGAAGATTTTCCTTAATGCATTGTTTCAATTTATATTAATTAGATAGATAAAAGTAAAGCTAAATGAAATAAGACATGAGAGAAAAAAGTTAAAAGTATTTTCAGGTATATCATTACCACATGGTACTTGTTCTTATACATTGTTAAAAAAAAGATTATTGAAGTCCAGGTTTGTCCTCAAAGGACATATACAGGTAGGCATCGACTTATGACCACGTTCGGTTCAGACAGACCGGTCATAAGTCAAACTGGACCTAAGACTGACCAGTATATGTATTCAAACCTGTCCATATGTATAGTACTGTATAATAAGGCCCTTTAGTCATATTGTGTGTTTTATATAATTTTTATCATCATTCTTAGCACATTGTGTAGATTTTCTTTCATTTTTTTTTATTTATTTTTTTTATTATTATTTTGTTTCAATATTACTGTTGCTTGCATGGGTTCCAAATCTTGAACAGCTTCACAAATCATTTCTTTGTCTGTGTTATGTTAAATTATCCGTGTGAACCTCTGCCAGTGTTCATTGTGTTAACTATGTGAATTTCCCCTTTTGTGAATTTCCCCTTGGGAGTAATAAAGTGTCTTGTCTGTCTGTCTGTCTATGAGAGCAGATTTTGAGCACTCATATGTTATTCTGTTTTAATAGTTCAGCCAGTTAATAATAAATGTTAACAGGTAAAACAGTTCATTGTGGTTTCATTACCCCTTCATGGCAGTTCACACTAAGCGCCACATTGTCAGTCACAATGCAGAAGCTTTGGAGGTTAACCGGATTCAAAGCCAGAGCACAGCAGTACAGCATGTGCCTTGAACACCGGTTACAGTGGAACAACTTAAAGTCACATGAGATCGCATTTGCTTTCTTTCCTTTCTCATACTGCTTGATTACCTTCATTTTTGTGTCGAGATCAATTGCCTTTTTCCCTGTAATTGTAAGACAAATGTAACTAAACATAGTCAAAACTGCTCCAGGTAATAAACTGAGATTGAGATAAATCAGTCACGGCATACAGAGCTGGCGTGGCAAAAACTGTTGCATGCCCATGAGATGCAGTAGCGGTCATAAGACATGTAGATCGTACGTTGACAACTACCTGTATAAAGATTCAATTAACCTTCAAATTGTAAAATGCAAAAAAAAAAAAAAAGTTCTTCAAGTTAGGAACCTATCTACATGTTCTTGCAATCCAGTTAGCTTAATTGAAATAGTATACACACAATAATATCTCTTGATTAAAGCCTGGCCAGTGACTCCTCATTGCTTCAATAGTTACATAGTTAGTTAGGCATTTTCACAAATGAGACTAAATTTTTGGTGAGGTTCATACCCAATAAAAAGTAGGTTATCAATATAAAAATGTTGTATTCAGTGCACCATTTTTGTCTGTCACTTTTTTCTAAATATTATCTAGGCTATAATAGGGAACGATAAAGAGCCTGAAGTAGGGTTGGTGATGAAAGTTACTACTTTTTGATTTTTAAGTTCTTATACTTGTATACTTTTTACCTTGCATCTCAGTGGTGAGTTAGATAAAGGTATGAGTAATATGATATACTGTACATTTTTATTACATAGGACCAGGGCTTCTCTTTACTCTTCCTAGTTTTTGAGGTTTTGTTCTTCTCCATTTCATATTTTTAGTTGGTTAGGTTCTGTTGTCATTGCAAGAACCAAATCCTTTAAGTTAAAGTTAATTGTAAATTCTCCTTAGTCTGCTTAGCTTGACATAGATAATGGAAGACTCAGTTTAACCCCCTATAAGATATAGTAAATGGAATGTTCATAGTCTTAACAATGTGTGACAGTATAATAGTCCAAGTTAGACAGCTAGAAAGAAACATGAACGGTCAGACAGAAATACATCAAGGGCATATAGTTTTCTGACTGTTGCATAGAACATAGAAACCTTAAGGACTGTAACCTAGTTTCCCTTTTTATTAACAACTTTTTTTCTCTTTTTTGTGTGAACTGTTTGCTTTGAATTTCACTAAACTCTTTAAAAATGAAGACACTTGGACTGTGGAGTATTTTTGTACGACAAGTCATATTAGTGCTGGAATGTTTTTCTGGTAGCTGCATTTGAACTGAACAATTTGGAAACCTTTGTCAAACACAGCTACAGTCATCCTTGAATGAGAAAGCCATGTATCCATTGAGAAAGAGAACCATTATTGTTTTGAATTGCATATCTCTGCATACACATTGGGTATATTGTGCATATTATTTCTCTGTTTATGTTTCAGTATTATGTTTTCACATTTATGTTTTATCTCTTTTTAATGCTATGTTTATAATTAGTCCTGTACAATGCTCAGCTCATATAAAGAATGTGCTCTTAATAACAATAAGCTGAATTGAATTCAAAATAATTAGAAAATGCACAGAAACACACAATTTATACTATATATCTCTTTTTACCTGTTGGGTACATATGGTCTAAGAAAATTAATATATAGAAGAAATCACTATAGAAATCCACTTTGATCAGCCGATTTTCCATGCGCCTGAATTGCAAATCTTGCCTGAGTTGTAATGAACTTCCATGAGCAAAAGTAAAAAAAATGCATAGAACTTTTCTCAGTTTTTGAGAACCAAGCAATGTTACAACATCTGTATTTTACTTGTTTAACATTTAATGCTATGACTTGATGCAACTTTACTAAACAATCTGTTGTAAAAATAGCACATTAATGGCTTTCTGTTGTCTTGTACCCTGTACAGGAAAGTATTTTGAGCCCACCTTCTGTATGTACTGATGAATATATTTTTTAAACATTAAAAAAATCAAATTTCAGTAAATGGTTTAAGTCAGGGGTAGGCAACGTCGGTCCTGGAGTGCCACAGTATGTGCAGGTTTTTGTTCCAACCCAGTTCCTTAACGAGAACTCAACTATTGCTGATGAAGCTCATATTGCTTAAGTGACATTTTAATGCTTCATTTTAGTGGTCTCGCTTGTTAAGGTTCTCCAACCTTAATTGCTTATTTCAATCTTAAACTGCTGCATTCAGTGTTTTAATTGCTCCTTATTAGCAATAAGATGTAAAAGACAAAGCAGCCAGCAGCTCTCCAGCTAGCTTTTTTCCAATTACATCTGTGTGTGTTCATCATGCACGGTTTGATTTAATAAAACACTTAATAGAAAAATGTGACAGACTGAAAATGATCTGTTTTAGGCTTCAAATCATTTGGATGATATCCTTGGAAAGGAAAAAAATCTACGATATAAAAGCCTTACATTGTACAGACTAACAAGCCATAAAATTAAATAAGGTCTGAGATTGGCAATGATTGGTTTCTAATTAAGCAATTGGGTTGAATGAAAACCTGTAGCCACTGCGGCTCACCAGGACCGACATTGCCTACCCCTGTTTTACATCTTATTGCTAATAAGGAGCAATTAAAACACTGAATGCAGCAGTTTAAGATTGAAATAAGCAATTAAGGTTGGAGAACCTTAACAAGCGAGACCACTAAAATGAAGCATTAAAATGTCACTTAAGCAATATGTGCTTCATCAGCAATAATTGAGTTCTCGTTAAGGAACTGGGTTGGAACAAAAACCTGCACATACTGTGGCACTCCAGGACCGACGTTGCCTACCCCTGGTTTAGGTGACAGCCTTGCTACAAACCTATAAACAGAAGGTCCGAGTCACTCCAGCACTTCAGTCTCAAGTACTTTAAAAAGCAGGCATACTCAGTTTATATAATTTGTCAGATTTTAGGTGTATTCACATATAATGCACGAAGCACATATTGCGAAAACCCATGTCTGTCTGCCCGTCTGTTTGTCCTGAACCAATTTTGTTGAGATGTGGTACACTTCAAGCACAGCTTAACAGTAGTTGAAAAAAGCAAGTCTCAGTTTCTGTTGTGAAGAGGAGGCTTTGTCCAGTCTGCAATAGTCCGCATCCGGTATTTCAGGGACCTATTTTGTCCTTCAGGTTATGGGCTGCTTATAGCCACTCATCCTGTCAAAACGGTAAACAGAGTCTCCGTTTCACAGTAGAAACTGAGACTTTCTTTTTATGACCTCTGTTAAGCCATGCTTGAAGCTGTTGTGATTTGAGGCAATTGTCACGCAGCTGGTGACCCTCGGAAACTTGTCTTCTGATTGGGTTGTGACTTTGGGTCTGCCAGATCTCTTCCTATCAGAGTTTCTTCCAGTTTCAAATTGCCTTTGGGTTGTGTAGGACACTGTACTCACTGACGCTTTAATTTTTTTGGGTAGTTTCTCTAAATGAAAGGCCTACACTTTTAAGAGTAATAAAAATCTGTGTCATTTCATTTATTAATTCCAGTATCACTAGAAAACTGTCCAAATAGAATTTTACAGGGTGTAGTAACACAGTCTGTTCCAACTCTGCTTTAAGACAGACAGAAGACTTTTAAGTAATCAACAGAAGTTTAACACCTGTGCAAATTGTTTGCTTCACCTTGAAAGGCTTAATTTACTTTAATTGCTGCAGAATATGTGTAGGTGGTAACCTATTAGGTGTTTCCTGAATAAGGCCCATTTGCTTTTTTCTGTTATTTTCTTTTCATTTTTTGCTAACCTAAACTTTAAATTTAAAACTCTGACAGTTTACTGCTTACTTTTTCACCATTTCAGGGCATTCATTGCATTTCAACTGATTAAAATTGTAGAAAAAGTTTTAAAAACTGAAGTGTTCTAAAACATTTGACTAGTAGTATAGTTGAGCAGTTTTCAAGTCAATGTTATTTGTTCACAGTAATGGTATATATTAATTTGCCCCTTAAAATTGTGTTCTGTCATTACTAGGTTAAACAAGATGTGACAACTCATCTGCATTAGTATTTATTGAATCAAGATGGTTTAAGCAGTGAAACGAAAGGGTTAGAGTGATAAAGTCCATCCCAAAATCTATAGAGAAACATACTGTATATGCCCATCCATTTTGGGTACCATCACAATAGAGTGACAGTATTTTCTATAACATTATTTGATAAAGTGAATGCTTCAGCCTGTCATTATTTCTAGGATTCTATAAGGGCCTGTTTGGATTATTGTATCTGGTTCAATAGTATGTTATATTCAGATGGGGCCATTTTACCAGGATGACTAGAGATTACTGTTTTGTTCCTCTCCCTAAAGTTAAGTAACAGTTCCTTCTATGCTTCACTTAACACTAGAATCCCCGAACCCTATGAAAAAACTTGTGATCCTGGCCCACCTTAAATTCCTTAGCACCTCTCTATCAGTGTCTTTTGTTTTGTAAATGTGTCGATCAGCACAAGCAGCAAGCAGAATGCTGTCCCATCCCCCCTACCGACGGAGCTCAACTCGGGCAAAAAGCTCTCCCAGCTCAAGCCTTGTTTGCCTGGAGTTGTATAGGGTAAATAAAATATCGTTATTTGGAACACGTATTTCATGTGTGTTCTGTGTCTACAATGATCTATGCAAGTGTAGGATGACAGGAAATGCGAGAAATGCAAGAAATGTTGAACATATACCTAAAACACAAAATTTTTTTAATGTTTTAGTACTAATGACAAAATTTTGACATGAAATGTATAATGTGTGAAGACTGAAGTCCAAATATCAAATAAATAATTTCACAAAAGGTACACGTATAACAAAACAAGTGCACTTTTATTCAAGAATATAACGAAAGAAAAAGAAATCGGGTTAGGGAATGACACTGACACGACTGTTTTGGTGTTACAGTGGTAAGAACTGCTGACTCATAATCAAGAGGTCGCAGGTTCAATCCTGGCTGCTTCCCAGAATTAATGTTTTGAGTAGTGAGCTGTTGTTACTATTATGCATTTGATCCGAGTCTGTAACAGCTGATGTAAATGTATGTTGCTTGTAAAGGTTAGCTTTTTTTTTTTTTTTTTTAATTCAGTTTTATTCTCTGTCGCGTTCATGCTCCCCCCGATCAGATACTGCTGTTTTCAAATAAAGACGTGCTATAACAGAGGTGAACTCGGATGAGAATGAGTAAGGCATGCTGAGTTCTCCAAGGTATCATGCAAAGTTCTGTTTGTGATTATGTTTTGGTCTTTATATAAAAAAAAATGTATGTTATATAAAAGCCACATCGAATATTATTTACCTATTTACCTTGATTTATTTACTTATCTTCATACAGTGTAAAGCCACAAGTAGACTGCAGTGCTTCCTGTATTTGATCAATATGCGTATGTTGACAAAGTAGATGTGCAATGCCACGAAAAGTGCAGCAGCAGCAGCTTCCACCTGCAGCTATAGACTCTTCAGTATGTGTTAGACTCTCCACCCTAGTGTTTAAATCTGGCAGTGCCATGCTGACACTTCAGTATGCGTGCAATGGTACGAGAATGCAGTCAGACTTCTTTTTTTGGTACATACACCGTCAGATCTAAACACTAGCTTTGAGAGTATCTTTATTGTGGCAGACTCTTGCAGTCCAGAGGTTTATAGTGATTCACTAGGAAAGTGAATTATTCTTCTTTTTGGATTCACACAGTTTAGATTAGAGACTGTGATTTTTTTTTAATTGGCAAAGCAAATAAAAGGGCTAAAACTACCCTTTTTGGAAAAATGCAAGTTTCTCAAGACCTTACTCATAAATGAAGGAAGAATGCAATGTGAGATTGAACAGCAGATTTGAGAGATGGCAGCCCTTCTGTGGAAGCTGTACTGGTTTATGTTGGCGAGAGCTCAGTTTAAAGAGAAAGTTTTCAGTTTACTAGTTCATCTAGATCCCTGTAATCACGTACGATCATAAGCTGTGGGTAATGACCAAAAGAATGAGATTGTGAGTACAGGTGGCAGAAATAAGGTTTCTTTACAGGGCTGCTGGCTGACACCTTGCGATAGAGTGAAGAGCCTCAGAGTAGAGTTGCTGCTTCTGAGGATTGAGAGAGGTAATTTGGTAATGTCATAAGAATACCCTCTAGTCGGCTCTTCTGGGCTGGAGCTGCTCTGAGAACGTCCCACTGGGCAAAAACCCTGCAGCACACCCAGAACATTTTGAAGGGTTTATAGCTTGGGAATACCAGCAAGAGCTGGAATTAGTAGCAGAGGTCAGAGAATCCAGAGTTCAGCAGGGAAATTGAAGATGAGAGTTCCAAAATCTGCTAATTACACCTTTTGGTAAAATTTAGTGAACACATGATTGTGACTTTTCATGCAGTTTTGAGCTTCAAAACCTGCTAATTGCAACAGTGTAGCGCTATAGTTTTAGGGATTTAGTTTCAATATCTGCTTACGGACCCAGATTTTCCTATTTATCTCCAAAATTTATCTTTTGTACTTAGCTGATTTTGGAACTGAGCTCTTCAATTGGTTTCATATAATGTGATGACATAACTTCAGAAATTCATACCTGTATTTATATTATAGATGCATTTAAAATACAGTATATACCATTGTTTCTGTCCTTCTGATCATTCTTTAGACCAGACCTGGGCATTTTACGGCCTGCAGGCCACATCCGGCCCGCTGAATACCTTTGACCGGCCTGCGTGAGTTTGTAGTAAAAGTGTAGCGACATCTATTATTTTGTGATAGGTGCACGAAATACAATTACATGGCATTTATTTTGAAGGCCACTATTGTTTTTCTTAATTATCAGTGCGCTTATGCACATCAGTGAATGTGTTGAACAGCTTCCAAGAAATTAGCGCTTAGCCCTTAAATATGTCGGCTAACGTTAAAAAAAGAAAAATTGATGCAGAATGTAGAGTTTTTAACAAGGCATGGACTTCTAAATATTTATTTGCTGAAATCAATGGTAAAGCTGTGTGCTTAGTGTGTGGAGAACATATAGCTGTGTTTAAGGAATACAATTTGAATCACCATTACGAGAGTAAACACGGAGAAAAATACAAGAATTTCACTGATACAGAGCGGGCATGAGCATCGGAAGATTTGCAAGCTAAACTGCAAAAGCAACAAGGATTTTTTACAAAGCTCCACTCATCCAGGGATGCAGCAGTCAGGACCAGCTTTGTAATATCCCACAAAATTGCAAGATACAGTAAGCCATTCTCTGATGGGGAGTTTATCAAAGACTGTTTGGTTGAGTCTTCAGTGCTAATATGCCCTGAGAAAAAGTCGCGTTTGCAAATGTGTCTCTCTCGAGGCGCACCGTAACGAGGTGGGTTGAGAAGATCGCTGGGAATTTGGCACTTCAACTGCAAAAGAAAACGGACAATTTTGTCGTTTTTCTTGGCTCTGGACGAGAGCTGTGACGTCTGTGATACAGCTCAGTTACTTATCTTTGTACGTGGATTAACAAAAGACTTTGAGATGACGGAGAAGCTGGCAGCTATGTGGCCAATGAAAGGGACTACAACGGGAAGTGATTTGTTCACAGAGGTAAATGCATCCATGGACACGCTGGGACTAAAATGGGATAAACTGGTAGGTGTTACAACCGATGGCTATCCAAATCTAACGGAGAAAAATGTTGGACTTTTGAGGCAGATGCAAGATAAAGTAACTGAAATTAACCCAGAACAGAAATTGATATTTTTGCATTGTATCATTCATCAGGAGGTGTTGTGCAAGTCAGTGCTAAAAATTAGCCATGTTGTTGATGTTGTAACTAAAATAGTTAATTTCGTCAGGGCAAGAGCACTGAATCACAGACAGTTTGTTTCACTGTTGGAGGAGCATGAAAATGAACATAGTGACATAGGCTACCAGATAGCTGTGAGATGGCTCAGCCTTGGCAAGGTGCTTTAAAGAGGAGGGGACCTGAGAGCAGAGATTCAGGAGTTTTGTGAAAAGAAAGACAAGGACATTCCAGAGCTCTCAGATACACACTGGATTGCAGATCTGGCCTTTGCTGTTGATGTGACTGCACTAATGAATGAACTAAATACCAGGCTGCAAGGCAAGGGCCTCTTTGCACACAAAATGTTCAGCTTGGTGACAGCTTTCATGAGAAAGTTGAAGTTTCTTTCAAGTCAATTAGAGGGCAACATTCTTACTCACATGCCAACACTGAAACAAGTTGCGCTATCAGCTGATCACCTCCACAAGTATTCATCCAATGTAGGGGCACTGCATGGTGAGTTTTCAAGAAGATTTGAAGACTTCAAAACAGTTGAGAGTGAAATGCACATGATTTCTTCTCCCTTTACTTATAGTGTGGATAATGTACCCAGTGATGTCCAGCTTGAACTCATTGATCTGCAGTCTGATAATCCACTGAAAAAATGTTGTAAACAAAGAATGCTTTCAAAAATGGAAGTGTTAATCATTTATCATCAATCAACAAAATGCAGTGAATGAACAAAAGAGAAATCTAAATCAAATCAATATTTGGTGTGACCACTCTTTGCCTTCAAAACAGCATTGATTCTTCTAGGTACACTTGCACACAGTTTTTGAAGGAACTCGGCTAGTAGGTTGTTCCAAACATCTTGGAGAACTAACCACAGATCTTCTGTGGATGTAGGCTTCCTCACATCCTTCTGTCTCTTCATGTAATCCCAGACACACTCGATGATGTTGAGATCAGGTCTCTGTGGGGGCCATACCATCACTTCCAGGACTTCTTGTTCTTCTTTACGCTGAAGATAGTTCTTAATGACTTTGGCTGTATGTTTGGGGTCATTGTCCTGCTGCAGAATAAATTTGGGGCCAATAATACGCCTCCCTGATGGTATTGCATGATGGATAAGTATCTGCCTATATTTCTCAGCATTGAGAACACCATTAATCCTGACCAAATCTCCAACTCCATTTGCAGAAATGCAGCCCCAAACTCTCAAGGAACCTCCACCATGCTTCACTGTTGCCTGCAGACACTCATTATTGTACCGCTCTCCAGCCCTTTGAGGAACAAACTGCCTTCTGCTACAGCCAAATATTTCAAATTTTGACTCATCAGTCCAGAGCACCTGCTGCCATTTTTCTGCACCCCAGTTCCTATGTTTTCGTGCATACTTTAGTCGCTTGGCCTTGTTTCCACGTCGGAGGTATGGCTTTTTGGCTGCAATTCTTCCATGAAAACCACTTCTGGCCAGACTTCTCCAGACAGTAGATGGGTGTACCTGGGTCCCACTGGTTTCTGCCAGTTCTGAGCTGATGGCACTGCTGGACATCTTCTGATTTTGAAGGGTAATAAGCTTGATGTGTCTTTCATCTGCTACACTAAGTTTCCTTGGCCGACCACTGCGTCTACAATCCTCAACGTTACCCGTTTCTTTGTGCTTCTTCAAAAGAGCTTGAACGGCACATCTTGAAACCCCAGTCTGCTTTGAAATCTTTGTCTGGGAGAGACCTTGCTGATGCAGTATAACTACCTTGTGTCTTGTTGCTGTTCTCAATCTTGCCATGACATGAAACTGTCTTCCACAACCTCACCTTGGTAGCAGAGTTTGGCTGTTCCTCACCCAGTTTTAAGCCTCCTACACAGCTGTTTCTGTTTCAGTTAATGGCTGTGTTTCAACCTACGTGTGACATTGATGATCATTAGCACCTGTTCGGTATAATTGGTTGACCATACACCTGACTATAATCCTACAAAATCCCTGACTTTGTGCAAGTGTACCTATAAGTATTGATGCTGGTTTGAAGGCAAAAGGTAGTACACCAAACATTGATTTGATTTAGAATTTTCTTTTGTTCGCTCACTTTGCATTTTGTAAATTGATAACAATAAACAATCATTATTTATATTTCTGAAAGCATTCTTTGTTTACAGCATTTTTTCACACCTGCCTTAAACTTTTGCACAGTATATATATATATATATATATATATATATATATATATATATATATATATATATATCTATAATAATAAAAGGCAAAGCCCTCACTGACTGACTGACTGACTGACTCACTCATCACTAATTCTACAACTTCCCGTGTAGGTGGAAGGCTGAAATTTGGCAGGCTCATTCCTTACAGCTTACTTACAAAAGTTAGGCAGGTTTCATTTCGAAATTATACGCGTAATGGTCATAACTGGAACATATTTTTTGTCCATACACTGTAATGGAGGAGGCGGAGTCACGTATCGCGTCATCACGCCTCCTACGTAATGACGTGAACTAAAAACGTTCACCAAACTTTTGCCTTGGTTCACAACTTTACACTCGGTATACGAACAAGCCAGTTTCCCAATCGGTTTGTACATGTTCAATCTCTCCCTGTGCATTTCCTGTGCAGCGAGCAAAAGAGAGAGAGGATGAGAGAGCACGACACACACACAGCATGAGAGAGAGCCAGACGCACACACACAGGCAGCGCGAGAGAGAGACGCGCAGACACACAGGCAGCGCGAGAGAGAGACAGACGCACACACAGGCAGCGCAAGAGAGAGACAGACGCGCACACACAGGCAGCGCAAGAGAGAGACAGACGCGCACACACAGGCAGTGCAAGAGAGAGACAGACGCGCACACACAGGCAGCGCAAGAGAGAGACAGACGCGCACACACAGGCAGCGCAAGAGAGAGACAGACGCCACACACAGGCAGCGCAAGAGAGAGACAGACGCGCACACACAGGCAGCGCAAGAGAGAGACAGACGCGCACACACAGGCAGCGCAAGAGAGAGACAGACGCGCACACACAGGCAGCGCAAGAGAGAGACAGACGCGCACACACAGGCAGCGCAAGTGAGAGACAGATGCACACACACAGGCAGCGCGAGAGAGAGCTGGACGCATAAGGTAGGAAGGGAGTTAAAGAATGCACTGGGCTTGATTTTGTTTTCACTTCCGTTTACAGCGATCGGTTCGTAGCGTGCATTGTTGCAATGTTACTTTTCTTGGTGGTTTATTAAATTACGGATTTTTTCAAATGTTCATTTATTTCCTTGTGCTTAAAACTCATTAAAAAAAAAAGTGTTTTTAGCCAGCGGTTGGTAGCGCTATAGCGCAGACTATTGCAGTGTTAGTTTTCTCTGTTGTTCAAGGTTTTCTCAGTGTTATTCAATGTTTTTACATTTAGTTTACTATTACGCTATGCATTCTATGGTTTAATTAACTATATTTGTGCTTAAAAACTTAAAAATATATATATATTTACATACAGTTCGTATGGTCTGGAACGGATTAATTGTATTTACATACAATCCTATGGGGGAAATTGCTTCGGTTCACGACCAACTCGGTTTATGACCAGAGTTTTGGAACGGATTATGGTCGTGAACCGAGGTTCCACTGTATGTGTGTGTGTGTATATATATATATATATATATATATAATATATATATATATAATCTTCCACATTTTCTAATACTATAGGTATTAAGTATATATTAAGTATATTATATATATTCCGGCCCTCTAAAACCATTCCAATGTATCATGTAGCCCCTTTGGAAAAATAATTGCCCACCACTGCTTTAGACAGTTTAACTGTATATGTAGCCTGAAGAGAGAGGTTTCTTTTTCATGCTTAATTGTAGAAGTTATGGGACATGTTGTTGTTGAATTTTTAACCCTAGAATTAAAATTTTTGCAGTATAAGCCAAATTTCTGAGGCTGATCGAACAGAGAAACTACGAAAGATAGAAAAACTTGGAGAATCGTTGGCAGCTTTAAAGGATAAGGATGCCACTCTAAATCAACAAAATGACCTTTACCAACAAGCCATCTATAAATACAAAGAAGAACACACTAAAATTAGGTATGTATAAACCTGAGATCCAGAGAAAAAAATCGATATTGTTGCATTAATCATTCTTAATTTTCCTTTTTTGCTTAAAAGGCATGAACAGGAAGAACTTTGCAGGACTACAGATGATAAGTTACGGCAGCTGAACTCACTTAAAAGCAGTAGAACTGACAGGATAAAAAGATTTGGAGAGAAAATGCCTGCATTTCTAGCAGCTATAAATGAAGCACACAGAAAAGGACATTTTGTTAAGAAACCTATAGGCCCAATCGGTAGGCAAATGCATATAAACAATAACATTTTGTATACATATATTTCCTTCTTACTGTGCTTGCAGTTGGATGAAATTTACTTGTCATTTCATTTTTCATGTCTTTGAAAATCTAGAGCAGATCAGCAGCATAAGTGCAATTCATGGTAATAATGGGTTGTCTGGATTTTTTAACTGTCAAATGTCATCTCTTTATTTTACAATTTGGGAGAACCTATCTCTCTCTCTCTCTCTCTCACTGTGGTTTGACATGTGGCTTTTGAAAAGACCAAAGCCAAATATTTATGGAACTCGTTAACTTAATGTTAAACATTGAGCTGAATTAAGCAAAAATCAGAATTACGTTTTGCCTTTTATCTGCAATTTGATAATCTTCTGTGTACATTCTTGGCTATGTTTTGTAGGATCATGTATTCGTGTTAAGGATCCTGATCTATCTTTAGCTGTTGAGTGCTGCTTGAAATCATATATGCTTGCCTTCTGCTGTGATAACTACAAAGATGAGAAAGTACTCCAGAGTTTGATGAGCAAATTTTACCCGCAAGGACGAAGGCCACTTATTCTGGTCAGTGAATTTGGAAATCAGCTGTACAACACGAGCATCAGGTACAATTTATATGTTAAAATGGCAGTAATCTACCTTTAATAAATACATTGCTTGTTCTGTTGTTTTTATACTTGGGTTAAAATAATAGCAGTATTGGCTTCACAGCTTTGAAAGAACAGGAAATATTTATTTAAGATTCTTTTTATTTTTACAGAGCTGTCAATCATCCACAGTTCCCCTCTGTACTTCAGGTTTTAGAAATTAATGATCCTGTTGTTGCTAATTGTCTGATTGATGTTAGAGGTATTGAAACAGTTTTGCTAATCAAAGTAAGTATATGTTTATTTCTGTTTTCATTGATGGTACAATTACTTTGACTTCAGCTACGTTTATTTTTATGTGTATTGTTCATGCAGTTACAACCCAAAGGCACTGTTTTAAATACAGCTAAATTAAATTCATAATTCATACAAAAAAATAACTGAAGCACCATAGGAGATGTATGGGAAAAATGCAAATATTTACATATCAGTAGTTTTTTTTTAGAATTCTGTCCTCAACCTCTAACATTTTAATAAGTAATGAAAAAGTTTATATGCTTAGAAGGAAACAGTTGCAAAAACTAATAGTCATAATCGATAATATTCAATTATTTAAAAAGTTGGCAAAGAATCACTTTCAAATAGCTGATTACGTTATTAGTCTGAGTATGTTGTGGAGCACAATTGCGTCACTACTTCATTCAGTTGTGAACGCATTTGAAAAATGGAAAACGGTAAACATATGACAGACAAGATGGTGCAACCTAAGACTTTCAGAGTTTGGGAGCACTTTTCTCTGAATGCAGAATAAAGGTTGTGAGTTGCACAATAGGTCTGACCTCGTATGACACGAGACAACAATGGTGATGTACAAGCATTTGAAAAGGAAACATACCGTTACAGGCTCTGTGGAAGAGGAAGACTCATCATCATTCCAGTAAGCTGAATGTTACTTCAGTGTTATGTGATACAAATACATGGATGCAATGTTTGCAAGGAAAGGCATAATGCCTTGATTTTATCTTTGAAGTTTGGAATAATTTGAGTCATAATTCAGCCCTTATCAATGCAAATAAAACACTTGCATCTGTGACAGACTTTTGTGATGGGCGACTATAAAATATGTATCATTAGCCTCTATCTACTAAACATTCATATTTTCAGTTTTTGAGTTTTTTGTTGTTTTTTTTGTTTTTTTTTAATTATGGTGTGCAGTACGTGCTTGCATACACGTGTAACATTATAGTGTATGTGTTTACAAAAAATGGATGTGAAGAAACATACATCCCTGTCTGAGCAGAAAACTTTTTTTTTTTTCTTTTTTTCAGTCTTGTATGCAAAGAAAATCAAAGATTACAGTACTATACAGATAGAAAAAGCAAGTACAGCAACTGAAATTCATATCACTCATTCCAAGTGAAAAGATCTGAGCTGGGTGGAAAAGCAAAAGTTTTGGACTAGCTGTTGATTGAACTTCAGCTGGCTTCTATACAATCTGTAGGAAGACACTTTGATCTACAAGTACTCCTGCAGCAAGCCTAGTTTAGCTGGTAAAACAGATTTTGTGGTTTAAGATCACACGGTTTCAAACGAGAAAATCAAACAGCACGCTCCTAACAGCAAATGATATGCAGCAGGCTGCGACAGTATGTTGGCTGTAAGCAAATTTGCCAGACACAAAAAAATAAGAATGATGATGCAAAAAAATGTTAACTTTCAGTAAAATAAACTCAGCATATAACATAACAAAGGAAGACCTGAGTTCCATACAAATAAAACCATTGTGCCAGGAAACTGTTGCTATCACAGAAAAGGAAAAAAAAATTCTAACTTAATCTACATGTTTAATTTTGAAGTGTTGCTTCACTGTGATTATAAATACATAAACCACATTGCGAGTTTAGTCAAATTTATTGAAAATGTGTTTTTAATTAAATTGTTTGTGTTCATTGCACAATCAGAACCAGAAGTGCTTCTAAGTGTGTTATTTTTATTTATTACTACAGTGTTTATTTTCAGTTTGTTATATAAATGTTTTACTAAAAACAATATTTTGTTTAAAATATCTACAAGTAGTTCATTTTTTTTTTTTTAAATAGTTTTTTTTTTTAATTTTATGCAATCCTGTTTTTGGCGAGAAGTTCCATTTCATGCACTTTATTCATTTAATTTCAAATGAAAATAAAAAATCTTTACTTGGATTGTTTAAGAAAAAAACAAAAGAAAGATTAATTGACAAAATATTCAGCAGATTAATCAATTATCAAAGTAATTGTTAGTTTCAGCCCTAGAAGGAATACTCCAACCAAAAACTATTATTTTTTTTTATATGTCACTGGCATCATTTAATTTGTAGTGTAGTGTTTTAATGCAGAATGGAGACCACCAAAGTTTCTTATAGATTAGGCATCTATGGTGACCAATGCTAGAACAACAGCAAACAATGTTAAAAAATGTCATGTTAGTTGTGTTGCATAATTCATATATCAAGTCATCCAGTCAGGCGTACAAAATTAGTTTCACAAAAATACTGTTAAATAACCATGTCCGTAAAATACTCTCATGAACAAAAATTAAACATGCTCAACACGAACAAGAATTTGAATTGTAGACCACCTACCATCAAAACATTTATTTTCATATCCAGACCTGGATTATTTAGCATATTCTCTTCTTAATAATGGTTTCACTCATTTTTCTTTAAATTTTAATCTTTAGTAGCGCACACCTCTCAGTGCACTTAGCAGTGTTGGTATCATGTGAGGTGCAATGTTAGCTAATGAACAAAGCTGTTACTGGTACTTGAATTGTAGAAGAAGAAGAAGACATTTCATCTATGTAGCACTTTTCTCACTGCTCAATGCACTTTACGTAAAGAGTGGGAAAACACCATTAGCCACCAGCAATATGCAGCATCCGAATGGATGATGCAATGGCAGCCATAATTGCACCAGTGCACTCACCACACATAAGCTATTAGATGTGAAGGGTTGAGAGAGATAGTTAACCAGTTAGGGACAAGGGATGATTAGGTGGCCAGAATGACTAGACTGTGATGAGCAATTTAGCCTTGACATTCGGGATACGCCCTACACTTTGCGAAGGATGACCAGGGATCTTTTATGACTGCAGATAGTCAGAACCTCGGTTTTACGTCACATCTGAAAGATGGTGCCATTTTTACAGAACAGTGTCTCCACTTCACTGCAGTGGGGCATTGGGATCCACTCTAAGACCACAGGGTTGGCCTTAGCAACATCTCTTCCAGCAGCAATTCAATCTTTTCCTAGACAGGGTCCCATCCAAGTACTGGCCAGGCCCAGACATGCTTAGCTTCAGGTGGATTACCTGTTCTGAAGTGCATGTGGTTTGGCTAGTGATAACCAATGAATAGGGGAAGTCTCACTACCATTGTATTAAGCTACTTCCCCAAACACACTAGTTCCAGAAATACTGTGCCTTCTGGACACAGACATTTTGTTTAGGAAAGAAGAGTAATAGCATCTATGGGATACAAGGAAATTTGTTTTAGTGTAGCAGCATTCCTAAACACAAGCAAGAAACTCTACTTGAATTAAAAAAAAAAAAAAAAAAAGTACTTGGTCATTGCCCTTTCAGCACGCCACAATTAGCTTTATTGGTCAGTTTAACAATAGTGTCCTGCAACACATTTAAAATGCCAATCAGTGGGCCTTTCTGCTAACTAAAATACTTTGTGAGTTGAAGATTTTGTTAAAGATATGGTTCATGGCTTCTGAGATTGGTGACTAATTGTGTGTTTCTCCTTACAGAAATCTGTTTTCTTAGTTACAGTTTTGTTAATGTGGTTGTTTGTGCAGTCATTTATAGTAATTATTAATTATTATTGACAATCCCTTTTGAAACACAAATTTGAAAAACAAAAATTGCTAAATTATATTATAGAGGTGAATTTAAGATACCTTTAACTGATTTGAAGATGTCAGTAAATAAAGATATATTTCAGTTCAATTTGTGAAGAAATCTTAACATGATTTGCACATATCTTGATTCCATTTTAAAAATATCTCAAAAGATTTAGAGATATTTTAAATCTTACAAGAGAACTTAAATCTTTTTATGATATCACTGAATGGCAACTTTATGTCCATATCAGTTTAGGGTCCAGGAAAATAACTTAATCAAAAGTACTGCTACAGGTTATCAAAAATAAGTATAAGCAGTCATTATATTTAATAGGATGTTGTATGATCTGCCTCATCAGCATTGATATCACTTTGTTGATAATTCCAGACTTAATTTTATCTGTCTTTTAAATGTTGGGGTGTTCTTTAACATTTAAAATGTTTAAAATGTACACCCAGGGGTATGGACGTGACTATGTTCTATGAGGCATAGAATGTTCCAAGCTAATTTGTTGAAGCAACAGTAGATGAGCAATTGCATGTATTTCATAGGTCAGATTAAAGTCAACAACCAAGCAATAGAAGTGTTATAGTATTCAGTTCTTAATGCTAGTGAGTTGACAATTTTTCTATATCTCTCTATTTAAAAATAAAAAGTTACATTTAATTTAAAGAAATCAAGATTAAATCATTGTTAAAGATAATGCCTGCATTTTGTTTGGATTCAATCAAGATGAGCATGATGTCCTTTGGGCTAATTGCTGCCAGTATAATCCAAATATTTCTAGTAATATGTAATAATTAGCCGACGCCCACCGTAGCATACGGCGGTGTAAGAATAGGAACAGAAAACAGTGAGAAAGGAATTCAGAAATCAAGAAGAAAGAAATACTTCTTGAAAGATGCAGTTGTGAATAGGTGTTTTGCTGGAGACGACAGATAATGAGTCGAAAGATCTAACCCTAGAAAAAGCCACATACAACTGACCATGGCTGAAGACTGGTTGTTGTAGATTAACGCAAATCTTTGCAAACGTTTGTCCTTGGACTTGTTGATAGTCATGGAGAAGATGAGTCTGAGTGGGAATTGTGTGCGTTTAAATTTAAAAGGGAGATTGGTGTCAGAAGGAAGGAGAGAGATTCTGGGAATGAAGATTGTTTGAGAATTTTGGACAGCGATCAGTTTGCACTCAATAATAACCCACTGATAGGAACAGGCAGTTTCCGGATCCTGGAATAGAGATGACGTTGTACAAAAACCCGTCGACAGAGAAGATACTGTTGTTCATTTTATAACAAAGGCTTGGGAAACAACCGTCGCAGAATAATGAAAATAGCAAGGTGTATGGGAGGCCACAGGCAGCGTGGGGAAAGGTTTGTATAAGAGGACGAATAGGAATCGAGAAATGCCGTGTCAGCTGCGTGTGGGCGGGACCAGTTTTGAAGTGGAAGCAGCACGAACCAGAAGAGAAATATAAATAAGAGATATGTGTATTTGATTTATTTACAGAGAAATAATTTCCATACATCTATCTTTTTATGTAGATAAGACCAAAAATTAATAGCATACTAGCTTAAATAATGTATGTTTTTATAATTAATAAAGCAGTTTCACCTACAGACAGTTAAAAATTCATATTTTTTTAATACAGATTCCAAATTAAAGGCAGCATATAAAATATTGCTGGTGCGTTAATGTGGTTTTTAGCACCACTCCTCACAGCTACAGGACAGTGGATTTGATTCTCAGCCTGGCCACATTCAGTTTAGACTTGGCATATTATCAATGAGCCTACTTAGGTTTCCTAGGGCTATTTGTAATTACCTCCCACATTCAAAAGACATTAAATTAATTGTCAGTTCTTAATTATCCTGGTGTGGGTGTGAGCATAAATACAAGGGAATGGCTTCCATCTGTGTTTCTTCCAATTTCACCCCAGTCTGAGATCATGTACACTCTAGTGCAGGCTTTCATTAAGGACCTCTCTGTATTTGACTGCATTCATCCTTGCCTTAATTCTGACCTATCTCATTGTTAGTGCTGCTGAGAAACACCCCATAGCATAATGCTGTCACCACCATACTCCACCATAGTGGATAGTATTAGGAAAGTGGTAAGTAGTGCCTGGCCATCACCAGACATAAAGCTTGGAGACCTGCCCAAAGCGTTCAATTTTTGTCTCATCAAACCAGAGGATATTTTTTCTCATGTTCTCAGAGTCCTTTAAATGCTCTTTGTCAAACTCCATGTGGATAGGCTGGTTACTTCACCACAAACGCCTGATTGATGAAGTGCTGTTAACATAGCTGTCCTTCTGGCTGGTTCTTCCACTTCATCACTGCAGTTCTGAAGTACTTTTAGAGTACTGTTTGGGTGGCAAATATATCCATTTAAAATCACAACACAATAAAGTATGAACAAAGTAAAGCAGTCTGAAGACTTTCTGAGTTAACTGTATACTAATTTTTCATCATAGAGAGCCCTGAATATTTATGTTACTGAGTAAATTTAATAAAGTTCAATTCTAGCCATCTTGTTTAAATGTTGAAGTCTGTTTACCTCCTGTTAAAACCACATGTAAAGCAAATGTTTGGGTTGCTTACACTTTTTATGTTTATTTTATCACTGAGTCTAATTTATGTATATTAAAATTGTATCTGTTTTTGTTTTAGGATAGCACTGTGGCACGTGACGTTATGCAGGCTAAGAATCCTCCTAAGAATTGTCGTGAAGCATTTACTAGAGATGGTGATCAGGTTTTTACAAATCGATATTACTCAGCTGAACAAACAAGGGCACAGTATTTAAGTGGAGATGTGGAAGCAGAAATCAGGTTAATACAGTTTATTTCTTATTTGCCTTGCTTTTCAGATGAAATATTTACTATTCCATGTTAAGTATTCTTTATAATGATTTTTAATTGTGTCATGATTTATATAATACACTTTTTTCAGTTGAATTATTACCATTTTTGTTCCACGTTTTGCCAGTGAAAGTTTCTGTAGGAATGCTACACTGTACTAACCAGACATCCATATTTCTAGTAGCTTCCTCCAGCCCTTTCATTGATATACCCATACTCTCCCAGGACAATTGAGAGTCCTGAAGCATGTCCTGGATCTTATCCTTAGTCTTCATCATGTGAGCTGCACCTGGCACTCCTCCCATGGAAATTACAGGGAGACATCCAAACAATATGCCCAAACCCCCGCAACTGTCATCTTTTGATCTGGTAATATGGTTGTTCTGCTTGGGATTCCTCTCATATTATCTGTGAAAGTGAGTGTTTTGTCTTGGTAGAGTAATATATATATTGCTCTACTTTCCCCTATTGTATTATTAATGTGTAGCCTTAGAATGCCTAATCTCACAGACTTACCACTGTTTATAAGGTATTATTGTATATAACTTATCCCCACCTTCCCTTCTATATCTATAACCTCAGGCAATTAGATGTAGTAAAAAGAAAAGCAGAAGTTAAGTTACACATAAGATAATGTATTATTGAAATAATAACAAAATGCAAAGTGTATTTGAATATTGGCAACCATACAATCTGATTAAATTATGATATGTAGTTCAGGCGGCGCACAGTCTTCTAGTTACTTAAATGTCTCTAGTTAAGGCATCATTGGTGTTCAGCTTTCAGCCACATGTCTGTTCAAAATGGCTGCTGAGCTGTGCTCTTCATTGTGTTGTCTTCATCACAGGATAGCAAGAGAGATGCTTCTTTCAGATGTTGGTTAGTAAGTGAGAGAGTGTGAGGTTAAACAAGTAAATATATAGATTTTCTGTCCAGCCCCTACAGCCAGTAGGGTTTCGTAGTACTTAAAGGCCTCTGAGACAAGCCAATTCCAAGCATCCATACCTCAGACCAATGGGGGAATACAACATCTTAAAACCTGCCACCCCCAAGACCATATGTCTTTAAGTCTTTCTTGCGGGGGTAGAAATGAATTAAGCAAAGAAACACTAACCAAACCGGTTTAAGGCACATCTTCCCCCAAATCCTGTCGTAAAATTCAAACAGTCCCATTCCTAAAGGGGGTGTGGGGGGTGGTAAACACTAAATTACATTGCTTTGCCCAAATTAGAAATAAAGACATACAAAACATTTATCAAGTTATATGTAAAATCTCACATCACAACACTCCACCCCGATGAATGTTTTGTACAATGTCTTTATAAACAGTCTTAATTGTTTAAAGACTCTGTTGAATAACTTGTTGTTTGGTTTGCAGTATTTGCTCTCCCAGTGTTAAAAGTTGTCCGTGACCATTTGTCCATTACATACCTTCTTTATTTCAAAGACAATCTGAAGAACTTGGATGCGCTTCTGATGACTTGTATCTGCTCCGGCTTGCTTCAACTGTTTATTTAGCTTTCTGCAGTCTTCATATGTCATCAGATCTGGTGGTTCAAAATGAGACAAGTCCACACCTTCCACTAAACTAACCGTACTGCAATTTAAGTCTATTGTGAATTCCTAAAATTGACCTTTGTTCTTTACTGGTTTTGTGTCTAACTGCTAATTAGACCCCTGTCCCCTGTCATTTAAGCATATGCAGCTGTACAATTAACATCAAAATTTGAAAGGTAACATGTCACAGGTGCCAGTACAACCACTTCTGCCCAAGTGAGAGCACATGTGCCACTGCATAAACTGTTCACAAACCAACCTTTGTGGCCCCTCTTCACACATCTGGGGTTGACTTAGTTGCCTCTTGTGCTTTCCTACCCATGGTGCAACTCTTGACTGCCATCAGCCTTTACCAGTATAGGCTGGCATCACCACCATGAGAAATCACAGGTATGTGTAACAGGTGTCTGATCACACTTATAGGTAATCTAACTTAGACACCATTAAAATATCCGACTACGCCACCCAGTTTTATTAAGAGACTGGGAACTCCTGAAATTTACCAATAATAGCACACAAGTTTCTTTAAATTGGGCGGTGAGTAAACACACAATGAAAGACACAACAGTAATTTTAGAAAAAAACGACAGTAAGTTCTATTACACAAGACAATATAAGGTACATTAAAAAGATAAACGAACATAACAAAAACTAAACATAACAGGAATCAATTTCCTTTTTTTTTTTTAAAAAGGAAAATACACAGTCCACCCTCTAAAAGTCCGTTTAAAAACAAGAATTGGAGGATACAACCTTTAGTGGTGCAGAGTCCAGTTGCTCACTGTCTTACCCCAAGACTTAATTGTTCAACTGTCCACGGATGCACTCTGTTCACTGGACACTCGTTCCCCTACAGAAGTTGTGTCAAATTGTTGAATCCCTGTCAGCGTCCCTTCGTTGTTCCTTTTTCTTCCACTCTGGGCTCCTTGTGTTTCTGGGACCTAGGCACGCCTCATTTCTTGTCTGTCAGCTTCGCTTGGTCCTTTCATGCGGATTCCCTCTCTCGCTGAACCCACATCCGGCGTCTCTTTGTGGAGCTGTCTCTTCCTCCCTGGAAGTGTTGCCGTCCTTGTGCCTCACGTCATGCCAGCCAGGTACCCTTGTCTGCCTGCAAGCCCCTGTGCTCTGTCCGAGTGCCTTGGCAGTGTTTTCTGTGGACTGTCCCCCTCCGCCTTCTGCTACCAGGAGTTTTTATCTACTTCAGCCCCTGCCATTATCAGTTCTGGACAATCAGATTAAACAGTGGTACATCTGCATTTCCTGGGTTTAACAATTAATGAAAACACAAGTTAAAAAAAGGAATTGTTACCAATCATGAATAAGTACAGATATGCTGATTAGAAACCAATATTTCCAAGTCAGGTAAATACAGACATCCTCCAAGGCCAGACATTAAAGCGGCAACTCCTTTGCAAGACAGTAAATGCTTACACAAACAATCCTGACACAATCAGTAACTCGATTATCCAGGATCCTCCAAGGAAGCAGCAGTTCTGTTATCACACGTGGTATTGTTTGTAAATCTCAACCAGCCATAAACTTCAAAGTGGTGACTCCTTTGCAGTACAGCAAATAAATACATCCTGCAGACAGCCTTTTAACTTTGCACCCCCCAGTCCCAACAATGGGTGCCTAATGGAACCACCCAGTGCAAAAAAAAAATGTCCCCCTCTGACATATGCAACTCATCATTCCCCCTGTAGGCCACCCCTAGAGTTGTTTGCTCACCATATGCATACTCATTGTGCTAAACACCTCGGTTTAGAATTGGCCCACTGGTCCTCTGCTTTTACCACAGCTGACAACCTCAGCAGGGCTTCCGTATTTTCCCAATTAGACTATACCTAAACATCGGAGCCCATATGACTTGCAAATGTACCAGCTGCACCTGCTTTCCTGAAAAGTTCACCAATTTTCTTAGTATACATTTTCCTTAATAATAGTATTAATTATATCAATTATCCCACTTAATTAATTAATACCCAGAATGTATACTGTATGAACCCGAAATTAATCCCCTTATTTTGGCATTCCTAACTGGTTTGTTCAGTTTCCACCCCTTGGAATATAAATTTGCTGCAGTAATGAACAAACCTTTCCTTTTAAACTATAGCTATTCTGACTAGACTTATTATTGCATGGCTTATGGACTTGTTACTCACTTAAACCCCAGTAAGTGTCTTTTTCTTGCTGTCTGTTCGGTTCCTCTTCATGTCTTTGTCTTTAATCTTTGCTTATTGTCTTTTTCTGTTTCTTTTTTTTCATTCCGCTATGTAGGCAGGTCTGCAAAATGGAAGGTGAAAAAGCAGTTTCTGTCCATGTCATCTTTTTGGTTGTTTAAACCTGGTGCCAAAACTCAAACTTTGCTTCCAGGCATTCATTGGAACAGCTTGGCCACTAGTGCCACTCTGCTCCAATGTGCTAGTGGTAACCCAATCTCCTGCATGGATTTTACTCTGCTAATTTCCTTCACTATTTATTACCTGCACCAACCCAAAGTCTGTAAAACCTCAAATAATAGAAGTAGCTCTATTACAAAAGGCCAGAAAATGGAAACAGAAATAACTATTTTCCCTTTCCTGTCTTCCTGTGCTACCCTTCTATTTTTTTTTTCTTTTGCCTGTATCTCCTTTTTTATTTTTTTTATTTTATGGTAACTGCTACTTGAAAGTATGGGCTATAACCTCTCCAAAATCCAGTGCCAGATCCAGCATGTCTCCTAAAACTGACCTGTGTTCTTTACCCAAGACCAGCTCACTTTTCTCCATTTTATTGCATGGAGTTCCATAGGCTATCTTTTTAAACAACTGGTCAGTCAGGTTTCGAATTACTGAACCTAAATGTGTGTTTTAATTACTGCTGGCCCCAGCACAGCTGTTAGGACATTCACATCCCTGTGCATTCCTGGCTTGCTGTGTGAGTTTGCAAACCTTCCTGCTGCACCATCCCCCATCCTTTGTTCTTTGGCTTGTCCTGATTCATTCAAACCAACTCCTAAACTGGTGCACTTTCTTTCCAACTCAGCCATTCTTGCATTAGCACTTTCAGACCTTTCACACACAAGCACTGTAATTTCTTTTATTTCCACTGTTCCTTATTTAAATTCCACACTTTCTTTACTCAGTATCCTTATGCCATTATCCATTTCATGCCCTCTAGTCAACAACTGCCATTCACACTCACCAGCTTCTCTGCCTTCTATCTGATTTATTTGTCCTAAATCAAATTTCAATGCAGCACTGGTTACCTTTCTTAACAGTGGTGAAATATCTATCGGTGTAGCATGTTCTTTAACTACTGGACAGACCTCAGTATCACCTCGAGATTGTGGTTCAGTGGAAAATAATAATGGAAGAAAACATCCTTGCTGTTTTCCCTTCCTTTCATCTCTCTCCTTTTCCTCACACTCACATTCCCACTCTTTTTCTGAGCACCCATCTGTCTCAGGTAAGTCACCCACCCATGTTTTAGGGTTCCAGTAAGATCTCATTACTATTGCCCTAACTTTCACCATGGGTGGTTTTCTCTCCTTGTTTCCCCTGCTTTCTGTGCTTTCCACGTCAGCAGTGGGTGTTCTACATGCTAGCACTTCACAATTTTCACACTGTTACATCGTTCAAAACTTTCACACAGCATTCCATTTTCACTTTCATTCACTTTGCTATTTTCTTCCTCATACTGATCTTCCTTATTTCCAATAATACAAGATATTAAATCTCTTATAACAGCAGCTGTCTTCTTTATACCTGATCTCTGTTTTCCTGCTTTTAATCCTTCCAGCCCCCTTCCATTTTGTGGCATGCTCAGCTTCTCCTTTCTCTACCTGCACTACAGGTTTCCTAGCTTTAGCCTGCTTACATCTGCCACTCCACTGGAAGATGGCTGACTTTAATATAAATTTAGGCATTTCTGAGTCTGCAATTTTACTCTAATACAATTTGCCACTTTCGTTATGGGTTGGTCTACTTTCGCCCCTGTAAGCAAACATACACACATACACAAAGATCCTAAACGAATAAGTGCCGTATGAATGATGCATGCATGTCCCATCACTCCCTAGCATTTTAACCACTTAAATGCTGTATGAATGACACATGCAATGTTCCACCACTCTGTAGCACTTTAATTAGGGACTCACTAACACCAGCACTAACAAACATGTGGGTGTCCTCGTGACACACATGAAGTCTCTACACTTTGTTGGTTATGTTCCATTCAGCAACCAAACAATGTTTTACTTCCACTGCATTTTTACACTGGGTGCTCTAAAATTCACATACATAAATAAACATATACATCAAAAGTATTTGCAAACAGGGTGCAGAACATGGTTACCCTAAAATCCTGCCCGACTACGCCAATTGTTTTGTCTTGGTAGAGTAATATATATATATTGCTCTACTTTCCCCTATTGTATTATTAATATGTAGCCTTAGAATGCCTAATCTCACAGATTTACCACTGTTTATAAGGTATTATTGTATATAACTTATCCCCACCTTCCCTTCTATATCTATAACCTCAGGCAATTAGATGTAGTAAAAAGAAAAGCAGAAGTTAAGTTACACATAAGATAATGTGTTATTGATAATATTCAGAAATAATAACAAAATGCAAAGTATATTTGAATATTGGCAACCATACAACCTGATTAAATGATGATATGTAGTTCAGGCGGCGCACAGTCTTCTAGTTACTTAAATGTCTCTAGTTAAGGCATCATTGGTGCTCAGCTTTCAGCCACATGTCTGTTCAAAATGGCTGCTGAGCTGTGCTCTTCATTGTGTTGTCTTCATATCACAGGATAGCAAGAGAGATGCTTCTTTCAGATGTTGGTTAGTAAGTGAGAGAGTGTGAGGTTAAACAAGTAAATATATAGATTTTCTGTCCAGCCCCTACAGCCAGTAGGGTTTCGTAGTACTTAAAGGCCTCTGAGACAAGCCAATTCCAAGCATCCATACCTCAGACCAATGGGGGAATACAACATCTTAAAACCTGCCACCCCCAAGACCATATGTCTTTAAGTCTTTCTTGCGGGGGTAGAAATGAATTAAGCAAAGAAACACTAACCAAACCGGTTTAAGGCATATCTTCTCCCAAATCCTGTCGTAAAATTCAAACAGACCCATTCCTAAAGGGGATTTGGTAGACACTAAATTACATTGCTTTGCCCAAATTAGAAATAAAGACATACAAAACATTTATCAAGTTATATGTAAAATCTCACATCACAATAGTGAGCCCAGCAACACTGTGCAAGAGCCTCATTCTGGATGCTTGTACTTGTGATCTCATTCTTTCTGTCATAACTGGGAGGTTGTATTCATAGGTGAGAATGAGGATATAGACCAGGGGTGGGCAGTGTCGTTTCTGGAGGGCCACAGTGTCTGCAGGTTTTTGTTCCATCCCAGTTTCTTAATGAAAATCAATTATTGCTGATGAAGCACTTACTGCTTAAGTGACATTTTGATGTCAGCGGTTCTCCATCAAACTTGTTTCCATTTACACCTGTTTGGATTCATCATGCACTATTTGTTTTAATAAAACACTTAAGAGAAAAATGTGGCAGACTGAAAATGATCCGTTTTATGCTTAAATTCATTTGAGTGATATTTGGTAGTCGGAAAATCTGTGATTAAAGAACCTTAAATTGCAACAAGCCATAAAATTAAATAAGGTCTGAGATTGGGAAGGATTGGTTTCTAATTAAGCAACTGGGTTGGAACAAAAACCTGCAGCCACTATGGCCCTCCCAGGCCAACATTGCCCACCCCTGATATACAGTGCATCCGGAAAGTATTCACAGCTCATCACTTTTTCCACATTTTGTTATGTTACAGCCTTATTCCAAAATGGATTAAATTCATTTTTTTCCTCAGAATTCTACACACAACACCCCATAATGACAATGTGAAAAAAGTTTACTTGAGGTTTTTGCAAATTTATTAATAATGAAAAAAATTGAGAAAGCACATGTACATAAGTATTCACAGCCTTTGCCGTGAAGCTCGAAATTGAGCTCAGGTGCATCCTGTTTCCCTTGATCATCCTTGAGATGTTCCTGCAGCTTAATTGGAGTCCACCTGTGGTAAATTCAGTTGACTGGACATGATTTGGAAAGGCACACACCTGTCTATATAAGATCCCACAGTTGACAGTTCATGTCAGAGCACAAACCAAGCATGAAGTCAAAGGAATTATCTGTAGACCTCCGAGACAGGATTGTCTCGAGGCACATATCTGGGGAAGGTTACAGAAAAATTTCTGCTGCTTTGAAGGTCCCAATGAGCACAGTGGCCTCCATCATCCGTAAGTGGAAGAAGTTCAAAACCACCAGGACTCTTCCTAGAGGTGGCCGGCCATCTAAACTGAGCGATTGGGGGAGAAGGGCCTTAGTCAGGGAGGTGACCAAGAACTCGATGGTCACTCTGTCAGAGCTCCAGAGGTCCTCTGTGGAGAGAGGAGAACCTTCCAGAAGGATAACCATCTCTACAGCAATCCACCAATCAGGTCTGTATGGTAGAGTGGCCAGACGGAAGCCACTCCTTAGTAAAAGGCACATGGCAGCCCCCCTGGAGTTTGCCAAAAGGCACCTGAAGGACTCTCAGACCATGAGAAAGAAAAGTCTCTGGTCTGATGAGACAAAGATTGAACTCTTTGGTGTGAATGCCAGGTGTCACGTTTGGAGGAAACATGGTGGTGGCAGCATCATGCTGTGGGGATGTTTTTCAGTGGCAGGAACTGGGAGACTAGTCAGGATAAAAGAGAAAGATGACTGCAGCAATGTACAGAGACATCCTGGATGAAAACCTGCTCCAGAGCGCTCTTGACCTCAGACTGCGGCGACGATTCATCTTTCAGCAGGACAACGACCCTAAGAACACAGCCAAAATATCAAAGGAGTGGCTTCAGGGCAACTCTGTGAATGTCCTTGAGTGGCCCAGCCAGAGCCCAGACTTGAATCCGATTGAACATCTCTGGAGAGATCTTAAAATGGCTGTGCACCGACGCTTCCCATCCAACCTGATGGAGCTTGAGAGGTGCTGCAAAGAGGAATGGGCGAAACTGGCCAAGGATAGGTGTGCCAAGCTTGTGGCATCATATTCAACATATATATAAGGTGCATCAACAAAGTATTGAGCAAAGGCTGTGAATACTTATGTACATGTGATTTCTCAGTTTTTTTATTTTTAATAAATTTGCGAAAACCTCAAGTAAACTTTTTTCACGTTGTCATTATGGGGTACTGTGTGCAGAATTCTGAGGGAAAAAAATGAATTTAATCCATTTTGGAATAAGGCTGTAACATAACAAAAGGTGGAAAAAGTGATGCGCTGTGAATACTTTCTGGATGCACTGTAGACTGACCAACTAGTTGATAGCTTAATCCATTGACATTGCATCTATTTCATCATGATCCTATTTTTAAAAGTGTTGCCAGTTCATAAGTTGTCAGTCAGTTTCACAGTGTCATCTATCCTCATTTGAGGACAAGACTCCTATACTCTCTTATAATGCAGGGACCAAAACTGAAAATATGAAAATACTGTGTAATCTTAATAGTAGCAAAATTTTTATATTTTTTTCTACTCCCTGTGATTCTGTCTCCTATAAATGCTCCACATCTAAGGTGTATTGAATGTAGTTTAACTGGATGAAAGAGTTCATTGTCCAGGCATGGCTGCAGTTCTGTGTCCAAATCCTGCTCCGTAACTCAACAGGAGAAAAAAATAAAATTAATGAGCCTTTTAAGTGTATGGTAGTCTGATACGAAGCTTCCATATGGTAGCTTACTATAAAGTGGATGAATCCAGCCATCCATCCATTTTCCAACCCGCTGAATCCGAACACAGGGTCACGGGGGTCTGCTGGAGCCAATCCCAGCCAACACAGGGCACAAGGCAGGAACCAATCCCGGGCAGGGTGCCAACCCACCGCAGGACACACACACACAAACACACCAAGCACACACTAGGGCCAATTTAGAATCACCAATCCACCTAACCTGCATGTCTTTGGACTGTGGGAGGAAACCGGAGTGCCCGGAGGAAACCCACGCAGACATGGGGAGAACATGCAAACTCCACGCAGGGAGGACCCGGGAAGCGAACCCAGGTCCCCAGATCTCCCAACTGCGAGGCAGCAGCGCTACCCACTGCGCCACCGTGCCGCCAGTGGATGAATCAATATGACTAATATTCAGAACATATGTTCACATGCTTACATGAGGAGTACTGAAGATGGTGCGTCTGTTATAGGAATAGTGAGTTCAGAAGGGATATTGCAGTTTTCTGTGATGTTGAAAGACATTGTCTGTCTATTTTCAAATATGCTAGATCAATGGATACTAAGTTGGGTCTCCTGAATCTGATCAAAAATCATATAGAAATAACTCCTTGCCAGTGTGACTGGTACCATTTGCAAATTGAAATGACATCTACATTTTTGGATGAAAATCATCTCCCTGTGCATTTCTTGAACAATAATTTTCAAATTATTTAATTCTGTACTTTTTCTCTTTTTATTCACCATTCCTCATTATGCCACTGCATAACAGTTTGCATTTGAATGACTTTTGCCCCAGTGAATTTTTCTATAAGTGTAACTCATTTTATAATTTAACCAGCAATTAAGAATATATTTTTTTTTTTAGACATTTGGAGAATGAAGTTGAAAATTGGAAAGCAAAATTAAGAAAATATCAAGAAAGATTACATTCTGTGGATGAAGATATTAAACAAAATGAAAAGTTGTTAAGTAAAACGCGTGAAAGCAGTAGACACAATAAGGTATATTTTCCATGTTATTTTGGTATAGCTGAATTATTGTGTATGTCTTTCAAAGCGTTTCTTACCTTAAACTGTATTAAAATTATGTTGATTGTTTGTATCTTGAATTAGATGTTGTCTTCCATGTTAAAGAGCAAAATGATATTGAAAATTAATTAATAGATCAAAATGAGTGTCAGGAAAGACATAGGATGATATTTTCATATGTCAGAATATTGGTGAGAGGCTGAACTCCCTCCCCGAACAAAACACCATCCTGTAAAGTCAGATCATCTTTCCCACTCTGCCCATTAGGTTTATATGGATGATTCATACTGAGCCTTTAAATGTTCCAGATACAGTTTGAAGTAGAATATAAAGTGTTTTAAGCCATAACTCAATGTTGAGGTATATGAAGCATTCATTATGGAGTCCCCAATTTTCTATACCTAAACAGAGCAAGTTAGCTAATATCATGAATTTCAAAGGTCAAAATAAGTACACTAGACACCACATTTTCAGGAACAGCAAAATATATATATATATATATATAATATATATATATATAGTGACAGATAAGGGCGCTCTCGCTCCCTTGATCCCTCGGACAATACGTCAGACACCAGATAAAAGTCCAAAATGTTATTTATTATAATAATAAATGTGCACAAAGCACCCTCCTCTCCACAGTACTCATACAATAACAATCAATAACCAATAAATCAATCATCCACTCTCCCAGACATGTTCCCACTCTTACACCCAGCTCAGCTCATCCGTCTGGGATTTCCCAGAGTCCTTTATAGTCCTTGACCCGGAAGAGCTTCTGAACCCTCAGTCCATGTGACTTCCTAGCACCTCCGGGTCAAATCAAAAACTCTTCTTTTTCATCCCGGAAGCACGTCATTTCTTCTGTCCATGTGACTGGGACGTACTTCCGGGGTGTAGGGAAAGTAGTCCATACTCCTCCCTGCAGCGTCCTCTGGCGGCCCCCATGGTATCCAGCAGGGTTGTGAATTAAAAGTCCACTGTCCATAATTCCCTGCTGGCATTCGGGACACTTCCACGCTACAGGGAGGGCTCCACCTGGTGGCCTGGGGGTATTGGCTGGGATGAATGGCCGACCATATCCCACTATATATATATATATATATATATATATATATATATATATATATAAGAGGTGAGAGGTTATGCACCCTGTACTCTTCCATGCAGGGTAAATAGTATTGTATTGCTAATTCCTAAATTTTGCAGCTGTCTTGGGCCACATAACTCAAGACATCTCCCAGTAAGCAGACGCTTCCATCTGCTAATCTATTACCTATGTGTTTCTGTGGACCAGGTAACAATACAGATTAGCATCAATTAGACTAAAAGTCCCTTAACACTAGAATCCCTGAAGCTTACAAAAAACTTGTAATCCTGGGCCAATTTAAATTCCCTCACACCTCCTCATCAGCGTCTTTTGTTTTGCATTTCTTGTCATCCAACATTTACACAGATCGTTGTAGACACGGAACACACATGAAATGTATGTGTTCCAAATAACAATACATTTTTACTCTATGAAATTCAAGGCACCTCACATCCAGATAAACAGACTTGAGCTGGGAGAACTTTGTGTATGACTAAAGCAGCTTCGGGGGGGGGGGGGGGGGATTGGATAGCATGCTCCCTGCTGCCGGTGCTGATCGACACATTTACAAAATAAAAGACGCTGATAAGGGGGTGCAAGGGAATTTAAGGTGGCCCTGGATTACAAGATTTTTCTTAGGCTTCAGGGATTCTAGTTTTAAATGGATTAAGCATGCCAAGATCATTCTAGACCAATTGTTAGTTTATATTTTTTGTACCCTTCCTACCTTCAGCAAGCCTAGTAGCTATCAGCTTCTGAAAAATCACTTATTTGCCTTCTTTCTGAAAAAGGAGGAAAAGAACAAAACATTAGTCAATAAACAAAGTAAGTCAATCCAGGGATTTTTTCCTTCTGTAATTTTGCACTTCATTCGGCCATTTGAAGCAGAAGAGTCTCTTTTTTTTTTCTTTTTCTCTAAAGCCACATCATTGAACTTCGTTTGAAGGCAAAGACTTCACACAGCCACAAACTCATCAGACAAGCCAAGCATCTCTTTTTGTTGCCACTGTTGGTTCAAAATCATTTGGCAGGCACTCTTGATATGCTCTGATTACATATGGACACCTTTTTTATTTAGACAGCATTTATAAGGCAATAGTGGATATATATCTGTAAAATATAGGAATTAATGTTTTTATTCTGCAAAGTGTTTACTTTTTTGTTTTCCTTTTAGGAAAATATTAGAAGGTTGGAATTGGAAATTGCTGATCTTCAAGTTGCGGAAGAACCGCAGTCAACAGACATTTTTGCCCTTGTAAGTAGATCTTTTAGCAAAGCTTTGTATTGTAAAATGATCTTGTCAGCTGAGTCTTTGCATTTAAACTTGTCACATATTAAGGAAGATCAGTGGACAGAATTTATTTAATATGCCTAGAGTAACCAGCAACCATAAAATTTGATTATTTGTCAAAAAGAAATTTATTTTTTTGCTTGTCCCAGCTACTATTCATATGATTGTCTGTAATCTAGAAAAAAATTAACTTATTTGTTTATTGGCATACAGGCCATCATATGACTAGAAGCAAGTATGTTAGTGTTAGCTGAATCTGTACACACCACACTGAGGTCATTTTGTGTGAGGTCATGTGTTATAATCTGAACTTTGTGTAAATTAAATTTACAGTACAAAGGAGAAACTATAATTACTACCGAACAAATTTTATGTGTCGCTGAAACCTAGGTGTTCACAAAAGAAAATAAGTCAAATATGCACCACATATCAATGAAATAATCAGATTAATTAAGTAGTGGTATATACATGCAAAATTATCATATTACACAAAACACCAGCATAAAACAAATTATTATGGGTAGAAAAAAAGACATAATTAACCTCAATATTCCAACACTGTCCCTGCAACTTTGAACAACAGGCAAAAAAAGTTATGCACAAACCAAATAAATAATTAAATTATAATATTTATAATTATATGATTAAATATAATATAGTTAAATTATAAGTATTAAACAATGGCAAAGAAAAACATGCCACAATGAATGTGTCTCCATGGCAAAGGAAGGGTGGAGGGGTTATTTACCAGTTATGGTACAGCGACTCTGCCGTGTTGGGCTACCAGAGTGTATGTCCAGTAAACACTTGTGTGAAAAGTCACTTACAGTTTGTTTAAAGGCTATAAATCTGGAAAGTAGTTGCTATTCAGTCCCAGTAAACACAGATCATCCAGAAGGGTAAAAGGTTGACCCTGGATATCATCTCCCATTTATATAGATACTTCAAGGACACAATGATGACATCCAAACTAGTATCTGGCATATTTAGAGACCAGCAGAGTCTCTCTGCTAAGGATCATATATTAACAAGAGGTGTTGGCAACCGCAGTACTGTAATTGTGGAACATCACTCAATAGTTGTAAATCCTATAAAGTACAAAAATTAGTTTAATTTGTAAATGTGAATTCTCAAGTAATTTATAAATGAGAGCAGAACATTATTTCAATGGGAGAGCACTACAACTACATATTTCAAACATCCAATATTATAAAGAACAAAAGCAAAAAAACAGAGTACAGTAATACCTCAGTTAAGTATTCCTTTTATAAAGAAGTCTGTATACAATACACTATGGTACATGTTCAAATTCAAGTACTGTCCTGTATAACAGTCATCTGTGGTTGATATTGTGTGTGCTGCAGAAGGCAAGCTGTTATATGTGAGAGCTGTTATTTCACATGTAATTTAGTTATATTAATATTTTTTTACATAATAAATATAATATATTATCTACCTAAAATGCAGATTCTAAAGAGAATAGGGACTGAATAAAAGATGCCACAGAGCAAAATCCTTAAGGTTAGCACCTGTTCATGAAAAAACAAGTGCAGAGTTTAGAAGATGGGCAAAAATAGAATGCACTCGCCTATATGCAGTTAAGACATACTTCTTCGCTTTTAGTCTGTTTGTGTGGTGACCAATGAATTGTCTTAAGAATCAAGGCTTGAATCGTCTCACAGAGTTGATGAAAGTAATACAGGTTGTGTTGTCTTTGAGTCCAAATCTGTGGTGAGCAGTCAACGAAGTGAAATGTCTTAGGCAGTGAATGAGGCAGGTGAAAGCACATAATATCACATGGAATAAGCCATGCAAAATCAGGTGTTGTACAATGGCTAAGGAAGGGCACAGGAGACCGCGAACAGCATGAGCTCCTCTATATCCACAAAAACCACCACCCATTATCCCTCCAGTTATTACAATACATATCCATATTCTTCACACGCTAAATCTACTTCTAAAAACTAAGTTCCTCATAATAAACTAAAATCCTGGTACACATCTGCTTTGTTAACCAAGGTATTATTATTAACAGTATATCCAGCACAGTCTTAAGCCAAAAATCAAACAGGGCATGAACTGAATAAGAAAGCAAGATAAATCGTAAAACTCATTTAAATCAATGGTTGTTACGATATTTAGATAACAGAGCTGGATTGTTTTGTATTTGTTACTTGTTACAATGATTCCAATACAGTTGACCTCCGTGAAGTCGCGGATTTTTCCTTAGAACCTAACTAATAATTATTCGCAAATATCCTCCGCAATTTTTTTATGGCTTTTTTAATGGCAATATATAATTTTTCATGCATTTTTAAAGCTGAATTATTAACAATATAATTTACTAATTTTGTAACATAAATATTTTACGTAAATTCAGCTAAATTTCCATATAAAATACTGTATATATTTTTTAGTACTGTAGAGAGAACACAAAACAATTGTAGAGGAAAACGCAGCTTGGGATGGTAAAATACTGTACCCCTGTACTCAGAAGCAAGAGTTTTGAAAGTAGCCAGTCTGAGAGTGTTATTCATTTCTCCTTGCTGCTGCCCTGTGACGCATCTCCAGCAGATGCAGCCCAGCTTTCCCGCATCATAACAGTTTACCGCGTGTATCTATCTTGAGTATTTCGCTGAGTGTTCTCGTGTTTTTCGTTTTGTTCTTCTTAAAGCCCTAAAATGCCACCCAAACACCCTGCACCTTCTAAGGGCTCGTTTATACTTCACGCTCAGAACGCATACGTGCACGCATCATGGCTACCAAGCGTTCCCAGCGTTCATTTTACACGTCCTCTGAGCAGGTCCTCAGAAATTAATGCGACATGTGCGTGAGTTGCAGTACCAGCAAAAAGTTGGGGGGCGCAGTTTGATAAAAGTTGGAATGTGACGTCAGAGTCTCCATTTACTATATACATGTGACAGAAACCCTCTATGTGGATCCTATGGGATCGATGTGCGCACTTCAATGTTTGATGAACGGTTCGATGTGATGAAGCAAAATGCCGACATACAGATGCATGCGTGGTGCTGTTATATTCAAGCGTCGCATATTCCTGATTGTAATGACACGATACATTTTAAAAGTCTCACATACCATCTTTTGTGCCGTCTTTTTTTTTTTTTTTTGCAATTTCACAACAGCAACATAATGTACAGCGCTGTATTTGAGCCACAGAGAAAAAAAATTAAGGACATGGTGGAAACGTGTATTTTGTGATTAAAGTGGAAATTTCAGCTTTAATCTTGAAATGTTCTCTTTAACCTCGTAGTTTATCATTAAAGCAGACCGTTTTAAATGTCATCCCAGCTATGAGCTTCTTGGACCCGACAGCAGCGGCAAGCAGCAGTAGATCACCACACAGAACACATTAAATGTATGATATTCCAACTCACTGCACATTTAGAATCTTTAGATTTATACTTGATATCATTTTCATGATGAAATGCATTAAAGTATGTATGTTACAATTTACAGATAAATCGTTAATTTCGTTTAAATAATAAATGCTGTTAATAATTACACACATGGGGGTGATGCGGTGACGGAGCGGTAGCAGTGCTGTCTCACAGGGAGTCACATCACTGATATTCCCTGCTTGGAGTTTACATATTTTCCTGCTGGGTTTCCACACTGTGTTCTGGTTTCCTTCCAAAGATATGCAGATGTGGGGATTTGCTGCCGCTAAAATGACTGCAGTGCATGTGTGTGCTTGTATTCACTTTGAGATGAGCTGAGGCCCCGTCCAGGGATTGTTTCTGCCTCGTGCCCAATGCTTGCTGGAATGGACATATCCCTGGATTGATGGATTTAGTCATTAAACATCCTTTTCAGAGATATTGCGGTAAGGTGTCATTGGAATTTAATGAGTGTTCCAGGCAATTCACAATACAGAGAAGCCGATCCTGTTCTCACTGTGATAATATCTCTCACTGCCACCTGCTGGATTCTTCCAGATTTGTGTAAAGTACGCGCACAAGTATAAAGAGTAAAACACTTGCGTAGCAGGAGCGTCCGCTGCAGCATGCGTCGTGTCGCGTGATGTATAAACCCGGCCTTAGGCTTCTGGCAATGAACCTAAGCATGGGATCCCTATATGTTTCGGGCTCTCAAAGTTAATAATGGCATCGATGTGCCATTCAGACATATAAAACCCTCCTCGCCACCATGAAAAATGTTCCTCCAACCTATCAAGAAACCCCACCAGAAGCAGACCTGTCAGAAGATACGACTCCACCTGAAGCGCCTGAAGAAGAGGCGCCACCTGAGGAGCTATAAATCCCACAGCTAATTCATCATCATCTTCAATCAATCTTCTTCTTCTTCTGGCTGCTCCCATTAGGGGTTGCCACAACGGATCATCTTCTTCCATATCTTTCTGTCCTCTGCATCTTGTTCTGTTACACTCTTCACCTGCATGTCCTCTCTCACCCCATCCATAAACCTTCTCTTAGGCCTTCCTCTTTTCCTGTTCCCTGGCAGCTCTGTCCTTAGCATCCTTCTCCCAATATACTCCGCATCTCTCCTCTGCACATGTCCAAACCAACGCAGACTTTGTCTCCCAACCATACATCTTGAGCTTAATAATAATGTACTCATTTCTAATCCTATCCATCCTCATCACACCCAGTGCAAATCATAGTATCTTTAACTCTGCTACCTCCAGCTCTGTCTCATGCTTTCTGGTGAGTGCCACCGTCTCTAACCCATATAACATAGCTTGGCTCACTACCGTCCTGTTGATCTTTCCTTTCACTCTTATTGATACCCGTCTGTCTCTTCTCCACCCATTCTACCCTGCCTGCACTCTCTTTTTCACCTCTCTTCCTTAATACCCATTACTCTGTACTGTTGATCCCAAATATTTAAACTCAACCACCTTCGCCAACTCAAGTCCTTGCATCCTCACCTTTCCACTGACCTCCCTCTCATTTACACACATGTAGTCTGTCTTACTCCTACTAACCTTCTTTCCTTTCCTCTATAGAGCATATCTTCACCTTACCAGGGTCTCCTCAACCTGTTCCCTACTATCCCTACAGATCACAATGTCATCAGCAAACATCATAGTCCATGGAGACTCCTGTCTAATCTTGTCTGTCAACCTGTCCATCACCATTGCAAATAAGAAAGGGCTCAGAGCCAATCCCTGATGTAATCACACCTCCACCTTGAATGCATCCGTCACTCCTACCACAGACCTCACCACTGTCACACTTCCCTCATACATGTCCTGTACAACTCTTACGTACGTCTCTACCACTCCTGATTTCTTCATACAATACCACAGCTCCTCTCGAGGCACCCTATCATATGCTTAATCCAGGTCCACAAAGACGCAGTGCAACTCCTTCTGGCCTTCTTTATATCACATCACATCTGTGGTGTTCTTTCTTGACATGAAACCATACTGCTGCTCAGTAATCATCACCTCACTTTTTAACCTGACTACTCTTTCCCTTAACTTCATGCTGTGGCTCATCAGTTTTATGCCCCTGTAGTTACTACAATCTTGCACATCATCCCCCTTATTCTTAAATATTAGCACCAGTACACTTCTTCTCCAATCCACAGGCATCCTCTTACTTTCCAAGATTCCATTAAACAATGTGGTAAAAAACTCCACTGCCATCTCTCCTAAACACCTCTATGCTTCCACATGTATGTCATCTGGACCAACGACCTTTCCATTTTTCTTCCTCTTCATAGCTGTCCTTACTTCCTCCTTGCTAATCCGTTGCACTTCCTGATTCACTATCTCCACATCATCCAACCTCTTCTCTCTCTTGTTCTCTTCATTCATCAGCCTCTCAAAGTACTCTTTCCATCTGCTCAACATACTCTCCTAACTCGTGAGTACGTTTCCATCTTTATCCTTTATCATCCTAACCTGCTGCATATATTTCCCAGCTCGGTCCCTCTGTGTAGCCAATCGGTAGTGGTCCTTTTCTCCCTCCTTAATGTCCAGCCTCTCATACAACTCATCATATGCCTTTTCTTTAGCCTTAGCCACCTCTCTCTTCACCATTATCTCCTTATACTCTTGTCTACTTTCTGCATCTCTCTGACTATCCCACTTCTTCTTTACCACCCTCTTCCTCTGTATAGTCTCCTGTACTTCCCCATTGCACCACCTGGTTTCCTTTTCCTCCTTCCTCTGTCCAGATGTTACGCCAAACACCCTTCTTGCTGTCACCCTTACTACATCTGCTGTAGTTTCCCAACTGTCTTGTAACTCTTCACTACCACCTAGGGAATCCATTCCCGGGCTCCCGGACATTTTTCATTCCCACATTCCCGGGAGTGAAACTGCTGTAATTCCCGGGAAAATAGGAACGGCCAAGCTCGCATATACAGCATGTAAAAGTGTAAAAATCGATCAAGAAATAACAGAGTTATAGTTGAAAATAATTAAGTTGGCGTCATTGCTGCAGCTTGCCCTTCATCAGACAACAGCTTTGAACAGCAACTTGAAATTGCAATGAGTGAGTCTGTTGCATCTGCATTATCTGTACCAAGAAACTTGCCATCACAAAATGATGACAAGAAACTGGATGCATCAGTAAAAGCTGAAATGGCGGTGTTTCAGAGCAACGGCAAGCGCGGGCGTTGTTTAGAACAAGTGTATCAGTATCTGATGATTGTGCTGCCTACTTCAGTGGAAGCAGAGTGTGCTTTCTCAGTGACTGGCGTACTTCTGCACGAAGGTGCGCTCTTGCCTGGACGACCGCACGCTGGACACGTTGTGCTTTCTACGCTCTTATTACCGCAACTAAAGATACATGTACTTATATGACAGCATGAACTGCTTGTAGATAAGGTTAGTCTTTTATTTGTGTCAACATATTGCAGTGGTTTTATTAAAAATAAGTGTTGGTCGTTCTAAAACCATTCACATGTGAGATGCCCGTGCACTGTGTCATTCCCGGAAATGAAATGTGGGATTCCCGAATTCCCAGGAATGGATAAACCCATCCAGGAATGGATTCCCTACTACCACCCGGTGCCTGTTTCACCTTCTTCCTAAACTCAAGCTTGCAGTCTTCCTTTTTTAACTTCCACCATTTGATCCTTGGCTCTGCCCTCACTCTCTTCCTCTTCTTGATCTCCAGCGTCGTCCTACAGACCACCATCTTATGCTGCTTAACTACACTTTCCCCTGCCACCACTTTGCAGTCTTCAATCGCCATCAGATTGACTCTTCTGCATAGTATGTAATCTACCTGTGTGCATCTTCCTCCACTCTTGTACATACCCTATGTTCCTCCCTCTTCTTGAAATACGTACTCACCACAGCCATGTCTATCCTTTTGGCAAAATCCACTATCATCTGACCTTCTTCATTCCTCTCCTTGACACCATACCCACCCATCACCTCCTTGTCTCCTCTGTTCCCTTCACCTACATGTCCATTGAAATCTGTTCATCACTTCATCCAACTCACTCCAAAAATCTTCTTTCTCATCCATCGCACACTTCTTTCTCATCCATCGCACACCCAACTTGTGGGGCATATGCGCTAACAACATTCATCATCACACCTCCAATTTCCAGCTTCATAATCATTACTCTGTCTGACACTCTTTTCACCTCCAAAACACTCTCGACATACTGTTCCTTCAGAATAACCCCTACCCCATTTCTCCTCCCATCCACACCATGATAGAACAATTTGAATCTACCTCTGATCCACCTGACCTTACTCCCCTTCCATTTAGTCTCTTGCATGCACAACATATCATCCTTCCTTTTCTTCATCATATCTGCTAACTCTCTCCCCTTACCAGTCATACTGCCAACATTCAAAGTTCCTACCCTCAGTTCCACTCTCTTTACCTTCCTCCTACCTCAGGATACGTGTCCCCCCTCCGGTTCTTCTTCTTCTTCGGCCGACAGTAGCCCAATTTCTGCCAGCACCCTGTTGGCTAACAGTACTGGTGGCGGTCGTTGTTAACCCGGGGCTCGACCAATCCGGTATGGAAAACTGTATTGTTGTCTGCATATTTGGCAAAATTTTACACCAGATACCCTTCTTGACATAACCCTCCCCATTTATCCGGGCTTGGCACCGGCATGAAGAAACACACTGGTTTGTGTATCCCCTGTGGCTGGGTTATCATCTTCAATCAATATCATTCATTATTGTTGAGTACCTGTACATTTTACTGTATTTTTATTAAATTATTACTGTATTTGCCGTACTTATACCAAAGAAAACGACAGCTCATACCAAAGAAAACGTGCTTGTATGAATTACAGTAAATATAAGGATAACATCTGTATTTTACATTCTACCCCTGCGGGAGACATAGCAGTACATTTCTGTACAGTATACGGGTTTACCTTTACATTCTTTTTTTTTTAATGTATTCTGCTGAGTTTGAAATGAAATTAAAGTGTTTTGGGGGCATATTTTAGGTTTAAACTATAAAAATAGGCATTTTTTTGACCACGTTCAAAATTCATAGTTTTTCACAATTCGCAGGTGCTCTAGGAATGTAACCCCTGCAAATTTCTGGGGTCGACTGTATATCCCATATGAGATGGCTTTACAATACATGGTATAACCACAGAGTACAGCAGATAGGAACTGAAAAGACATGTTCAGTCTGTACTTCTGGTGTTGTTGTGCTTCATTACTTTAGTCTTAACTCTAAATTACCTAAATTGTATAAGTATAACACTTATTCTATCTTGGTCACATCTGTTGCAAATTTAATGTAAGTATTTATTGTCACAGTCACGATGTCATGATTTTTTGATCCTTCCGGCATACCCCCAATGGCAACCTGTAATCATTGAAGTTTGTCATAGGTATGTTTTCAGTCCATTACAATTTCATGTATTATAATGTTGGTTACTATTATTTGCAAGAACAGAAACTTTATGGTTCACAAATAAAAATTGCTCAGTGTAGTTCATCAAAATCACAAACTGAATAACTTAAAGGAATAGTCCACTCAAAAATATTTTTTTTTTTATGTTACCGTATGTGGTTTTTAGTGATGGCTGTCAAAAATATTTTAATCTCATTTTTTCATGGAGAACAGAGTTAAGTAGGATGCTGATCATATATGAATAACAGTTTGGAGGAATGTTTTATTATTTATCCCTAGAAAACAGTTTCAGCTCACTGATATTTCTAAGGATTCCTGGCGTGAACAACTCCCTTCAAGTCATGCGGCAGGATCTCAGTTGGGTTATAGTCTGAAAACTGACTTGGCTATTCCAGTCCATTTTCTTCTGTTAAAGTCATTGTGTTTTTGTTTCACTCTGTTGTGTTTGGCCATTGGCTTGTTGCATCATCCAACTATTGTAAAGCTTCAGGTGAAGTACCGCTACATGGCATGCTCCTGTAAAATATCTGGGTGGGATTTTGATTTTGAAGACAGCAAAACAGCACCAAACCAAGACGCCCCTCCACCATGCTTCATTATTTGCTCTTGATGTTCAGTGCATTCTTCTTTCAAACATAATGTTACACACTTCTAGATTGTTCACTTTTTCTTTCATCCATCTGTAAAACATTGCCTCAGAAGTATTATGGAAAATCCAGGTGTTATTTGAGGTGTGCAGCATTATTTTTTGTAAAGAGCAGTCCTGCATGGTTTGTTACCCCAGAGTTCTTTTTCAGCTCTATCAGCTTTGCACATTGTGCTGTTTCTGTGATCAACGCCATCCCCAAGGAGAGTAAATATTCCTTCATTTGCACACAGTTTGTCTCCTTATGGTTTGATGAATATTCAAGCCTTTAAAATTGACAGCTTAGCCTTTATTAGCTTTATAATAATAATAATACATTTTATTTATATAGCGCCTTTCCCATGCTTAAGGCACTTCACAGAGTTTAAGAAAGAACAGCAGGATATACAGTATATAGCATTGTCCTAAACCAGATAAATACATAAAGAAGAGTAAGATAGGCTTTTTTCTCTGAATTTACTAACAGACAACATAATTGATAGTCTAGCACACACACACACAAGTTACATGAGCATCTTGACATAGAGGTAAACCGAAAGAAGGGTAATAAAGTCAGGTAGATCTAAAAGCTTTCCTGAACAGATGTGTTTTGAGTTGTTTTTTAAAAGAATTCATGGAGTCAGCTGATCTAATTAATTTCGGTACGTCATTCCAGAGTCTGGGTGCTATATAGCTGAAGGCCCTGTCACCCATGGAGTGTAGATTAGTGTGGGGTACAACAAGTTTGCCAGAATCAGAGGGCCTTAGTGGGCGGACATGCATATAATGATGGAGAAGGTCACTGATGTAGTGTGGCGCAAGGTCGTTTAACACTAGAATTACCAGAGCCTACGAGAAAACTCGTAAATCCGGCCCACCTTAAATCCATTCACACCTCTCTGTCAGTGTCTTTTGTCCTGTAAATGTGCCGATTAAGACAAGCAGCAAGCAGCCGGCTATTCCATCCCCCCACCGTCGCAGAACGTTCACAAAGTTCTCCCAACTCATGCCTTGTTTGATTATCTGGGAGTGAGTGAACTGCTGGGGTTTTGGAGTAGAAATAATAGATCGTTATTTAGAACACAATTCATTTCATGTGTGTTCCGTTTCTACAGTAATCTGTGTAAACACATTGTTAAAACAGAAACTTTTTCATATTTTAGTAATAAATGTTACAAAATGTAGGCATGAACTATAGAATGTGTGAAGTCTGAAGTCCAAAGATCAAATAAACACTTTCACAAAAGGTTCAAGGACGATACAACAGCTTCCGTGTCGTAGCGGTAAGATTTGCCGACTTATAATCAAGAGTTCCCGGTTCGATCATGACTGTCTCCTGTATTTGCTGTTTTCAGTAGTGAACTGCTCTTATTGTTAATATTATACAGTACACACATGCATTTGGTTTGAGTCTGTCTGCCAAGGGGAAGCATCTAAATACAGAAAAGCAGAGGACCGAGGACAGAGCCCTGAAGAACTCCTTGTGTGACTGGCGCTGTGTTGGACCTGCTGTTGCCAAGACTAACAAACTCTTGCCTATCAGTCAGATAGAACTTGAACCACTGGAGGGCAGTGCCAGAGATACCCAGCATGTTCTCCATTCTGGACAGTAGAATGTCATGTCTGACAGTGTCAAATACTGTACTGAGGTCTAACAGAATTAATTTGCTGGTTTGTCCAGAGTCTGCTGCCATAAGCCACTCATTGGTTACCCGTAGCAGAGCAGTTTCACAGCTGTGCTGTGCTCTGAAACCAGACTGAAAGGGTTCCATCAAATTATTAGAAGTTAAGTAGTTGGTGAGTTGGGAAGCTACAACACGCACAAGAACTTTTGACAGAAAAGGTAAGTGGGAAATAGGCTCAAAATTGTTAGGATTGTCAGCATCAAGTCCACACTTTTTTAGCAGTGGAGTTACAGAAGCTATTTTAAAAGTGAGCGACAGAAAGCCAGTGTCAAGGGATAAGTTTATGATTGTTGTAATAGTCGGGATTATGGCATGAAGGCCGGATTTAAGTAGTGTGGTGGGGATGGGGGTCCAGTACACAAGTAGTTGGCCTGATCTTACAAAGCAGGTCATTAACAAAAGCAGATGTGACTGGTGAGAACTTAGAGAAGGAGCTGGATGGAGTGAGAAAACAGGGAAAGATATAAACAGATGATGTATTTATGTTAGTTGAATTATTTAGATCTTTAATTTTGTTACGGAAAAAGTGGAGGAATTTCTCACAGACTTCAGTGGAAGAGGTAGTTGTGCCAGATGCGGGTTGGAGTAGTTTATTAACTACAGAGAACAAAACCCTTGGGTTATCGTGGGCACTTTCTATTATTCTGCCATAATGGGTGTTCTTGGCAGCAGTTAGTGCTTCTCTGTAAGCTCTTTGGGGTCAGAGAAAGCCTGGATGTGCACGGTGAGGCCAGACTTACGTGACATTCTCTTAAGACGTCGGCCAGCTGCTTTCATAGATCACAATTCTGAATTATACCAAGGAGCTGAACACTTAAAAGAAACCTCCTTATGTTTTAAAGGAGCTGTTTTATCTAATGCTGAATGAAGGGCTGTGTTATAGTGGTATACAAGACTGTCTAGTGTTGATGGAATAGGTGAAGACAGTAAAATATCAGAAATTGATCCAGAAAGGATAGATGGACAGATATTTTTAAAGTTTCTGTAAGAAATTTGTCGTTTACAGGTAAGAGGAGGGAGAGGTAATGAGACAATGAAAAGTACTGCTTTATGGTCAGAGTCCCAAATCAGTGCTGTAAGTATTGGCAACAGATAGTCCAGATGTGCAGATCAGATCCAATATTTGACCACCAGAGTGGGTGGGAAAATCAACATGTTGTGTCAAGTCAAAACAGTCCAGTAAAGATAGTAATTCATTTCTCAGTGTAGATGTGGGGATGTCAATATGGATGTTGAAATCACCAAGAAGAATGACTCTCTGGGAAAAGGAACTTAAGTGGGTTAATAGTTCAGTCAGATCAGATAAGAAGGATGCATTGTATTTTGGAGGATGATAAAGAACAATGAGTAAGACAGGACCTGATTCCTTTATTAGTTTAAGAGCCAGACACTCGAAAGACAATGGACAATCAATTGGGATTCTTTTGATGTTTGACTCCACTCTGACAACTGCTGCAAGTCCTCCGCCTTGTCTTGCGCTACTAGGCTCTGTGAGGAAAGTGTAACCAGGTGGTGTCGCCTCTGTGAGAGACGTAAATTCATTCGGTTTTTGCCAAGTCTCCGTTAAACACAACATATCAAGTTTGGTGTCAATGATGAATTCTTTCAGCACCAATGCTTTGCCATTAAGAGATTTCGAATTAAACAATGCAATATTAGTTGATGAGACATCTTTTTGCACAGATCCGTGACCGGAGTTTATTTTCACATACTGTAAATTTGGCACACTGACACTTCTATTTCCAGGGCCATGAGTAGGACGGCGTATTCCTGAGAAAATGCTGTCTGTGATCTTTTCATTCACAGCCTGGTGCTGGTGGTGACCTGACCCATGATGTACATATTTTGGGCGCCGCAAAATACTGGTGTCTTTTAGGATATTCCATTCAGACCATTTGCTCTGGACAAACTGTTTAATATGAAGGAGTTTGTCATGAGAGTATTTTAGCATGATACTGAGCAATACTTATCTGATAGCAGTGAAGAAGCAGCACACCGGAGCCGGTGAGACAGGCGGGTGCGGTGGTGCAGATGAGCAGAGATAGCAAAGCAGCAGAAAGCATAGCAGGAAGGGGTTGCAGGATTTGGAGGTTCCAACATACAGCCACAGACAAGTAACGCTGGGTATTACAGGCGTAATCACCCCAAAGCCACAAGCCAGGTGGGTGTGAACATCAGATCAGTTCTTAGTCATAAAGCACAATAAAGTGAATCAAGAGCAGACCAGCATAGCAACTATAATCAAGGAGAAAGGTCATCCCAGGCTCCTAGATCGCCTGGTACAAAGAAATGTTCGTAGGTCTTGTCCCGTGATCCACAGATTCAGTTGTCCCTGTAAAAGTAAAGTCCGTAAAAATTAATCCAAATCCATACAATTCGAGTCTGCTGCATCCACGATATATACGTACAATAAAGAAATAAAAGAAGTGTAAAAAAGTGCAGGATTAAGGCGAATTTTACAAAAAGTGTTGTTAACAAGGAGGAGCGGCAGCAGCATGCATACGCCGGCGTCCCCTCCACTGTAGTCATCATTTATATATCTCTACAATTTTTCTAAGGCCCTCTTACATTTGTTTTGCTTACTCTTGGCTCACGTAAGCAGATTTTTCTTCAGAAAAATCAATTTTGTCAGTAACCAAACTTTATGTGCCTTTTTATAGCGTGGGACATCTCCAATTGTGTCTCATTGATTGGCTCCCCTAGCTCTAGCTCTAATTGACTATTGGAGAAGTCGTAAGCCTATAGGTTCACATACGTCTTCCTACCCAGACTGTGAATGTTTAAGTGATGCATTCAGTATTGACAAGAAAAAGTATACAGTAATCCCTCGCTATATCGTGCTTCGCCTTTCACGGCTTCACTCCATCGCGGATTTTATATGTAAGCATATTTAAATATATATCGCGGATTTTTTGCTGGTTCGCGGATTTCTGCGGACAATGGGTCTTTTAATTTCTGGTACATGCTTCCTCAGTTGGTTTGCCCAGTTGATTTCATACAAGGGACGCTATTGGCAGCTGGCTGAGAAGTTACCCAACTTACTTTTCTCTCTCTCTCTCTTGCGCTGACTCTCTCTGATCCTGACGTAGGGGGTGTGAGCAGGGGGGCTGTTCGCACACCTAGACTATACGGACGCTCATCTAAAAATGCTGAAAGATTATCTTCACGTTGCTACCTTCAGTGTGCATCTGCTTCGTGAAGCGACATGCTGCAAGGTGCTTCGCATACTTTAAAAGCTCAAAGGGCACGTATTGATTTTTCTCTGTCTCTCTCTCTCTCTCTCTCTCCCTGCTCCTGACGGAGGGGGTGTGAGCTGCCGCCTTCAACAGCTTTGTGCCGCGGTGCTTCGCATACTTAAAAGCCAAACAGCCCTATTGATTTGTTTGCTTCACTCCTTTGAAGAGGAAGATATGTTTGCATTCTTTTAATTGTATGAGGAACTGTCATCCCTGTCTTGTCATGGAGCACAGTTTAAACTTTTGAAAAAGAGACAAATGTTTGTTTGCAGTGTTTGAATAACGTTCCTGTCTCTCTACAACCTCCTGTGTTTCTGCGCAAATCTGTGACCCAAGCATGACAATATAAAAATAACCATATAAACATATGGTTTCTACTTCGCGGATTTTCTTATTTCGCGGGTGGCTCTGGAACGCAACCCCCGCGATGGAGGAGGGATTACTGTAGTTGTTTTTGTTATTAGTTTAAGTAAATTGCTTTTGACTATTATTGTGACTTACCGTAGATACTCGCGTATTAGTCGATCTCACAGATAAGTCGAGTGTATTGTTTAAGCCGACAATTACGAAATTTGTTATGACCCGCATATAAGTCGAGGGTAAAACTTGACAGCTATCAGAGATAGAGGGCGACAACCAGCTGTTAATGGCAACAAAACTCACTGTCAAGTCACAGGCATTCCCTCTGTGCTTGGAGAAATGCTAGACTCGTTGACTCGGCAACTAATCCTTGCGTGTGCGTGAGTTGCGAAATGTAAAAAAATGTAAACAAAGGCAAGATGGCGTCGATATGTCACAAGGGAGCGAAGCGAGTGCAGAAAAGAAAACACTCGGCAGACGATGTTTTGCACATTATCGCTGAGTCGGACTCTTGATTTTTCAGAATCGGATTTTATTGACAGTGATCAGGAATCAAGCAAGAGAGTGAGAAGCCGGCATCAGCTGATTGGACACCAGCCGATACCGTGCCACCTACGGCAAGGTTCGCGTGGGAGGAATACCCAGACATTGATCCGTGGGAGCCGAACTGGCTACCGGACTTCACAAGACAGCATGGCTTGCTGTTGGACACGACAGATCACCCACTGCTGGACTACTTCAGGCTGCTCTCTCTTGATGCTGATTTTCAGCTACTGTCAGACGAGACAAACAGGTAGGCAGAGAAATTTTTTGAATTGCGAGCTGCACTTGCATTGCATTGATAGCGTGCGTTTCCTTGGTTCTTTTGATTCCAAATCTGGTTGCACGTGGCAGCTAATGGTATGTTTGTTATCCAAAACCTGCAAACGCTAATGCTCAAATTCAAGTATTTCACAGTTAAAGAATTATTTAATGAAATTAGAAAAAAACTAGCTAATTAGCAATAGTATTGCTGGCTTATAATTATTTCAAAGACCATGGGAAACGGCAGATGACCGGTGACTTAACACCGTGAAGCGTTGAGTGTACAATGTCTTTACCTAAATTCTCTGGACAATTGTGTTGCCCTGCGGATAAGTCGACCCTGTTTTTTTTAATTAATTTTAAGGCATAAATTTTTCGACTTATAAGCGAGTATCTCCGGTAGTTAAAAATCATATTATTTTTTCATGAGTAGTTATTCAAGAAGGCCAATAAATTCTAAAGGGTTTGCGGACTTGCAATTGTAAATACTATGTAATATTTTTGCTCATTCACATTTTCAACAATCACGTCATGTGACACCTCATCAAGCAAGACACAAATAAATTAATAGGCAGTCTCTTCTCAGATAGTCACTCCATGGAAACTCCATGCAGGAGCAAAGACCAAGCCAGACCAAAGACTAACCAACATAAGACAGACAGCCACCTAGTAGTAAGCATATGTAAATGAACTACCTATGCTTTAATTATATTTTTGTCACACTCATTTTTTTTTTGTATTATTATTTTGGGTATACAGGTAGTCCCCAGGTTACGGACACTCGACATATGAACGAGGCTGCAGCTGTAACGCATGTGCCTCATTAACTGCCGCTCTGTCATCTTTGGCCGGAGGACGCTGCAAGTAGTGGCTGGAGGGCTGCGATTTCGGTGCTCGCGCAGTGTAGTGTCCCTCGGGCGGCTCCCAGCGGCAAGCGAGTGGTGACTCGTGGTCCATAGTCACTGGGGCCACAGCTATCGCTCGTGTGCAGGACAGAGGCTTAATGGGGCGGTTCGCTGTCCGCCCATTACGCCGCCGCAGCTACTGCTCCTGACTGGACGCAGGCTGGATGGAGCGGTGTAGGGCGTTTCATTGCCTGCCCTCTACACACGGCTCCCCCCGAATCGTTTTCGGTGGACGGCTGGTAATGCTGCAAGCAGTGACCTGGTTGTGGCTGAACGGAGGCCATTGAGGGTGAACGGGGCGGCGGGGGGGTAGCATTGTAGTGTGCTTTGGGTGACTGCCTATTGAATGGGGGCGGTGGTGGGCGATTCACTACACGCCTTTGGCCGCACCGTGTTGGTTCTCGGTGGGCGGACGCATGCTGCAGGCTGCATACTGTAGTGGAGGTGACTGTATGGTGGGTGGGTGGTGAACCTCCCCATGCTACTCCCATTTATTATCAATAGCAAGCCTGCTTGTACTGTTACGAAATTGTCTCTTGTCAGTACACCAGACGTGCTGACGAGGGATGCCTGCCTGCTGTGATAGCTGTACAGTGCTATGCAGAAGAGCTCATCTTAACCTTTTGTCTTCACCCTTCAAGAATGTCTCTGAAACACAAATCTGATGCAAATGCTAAAAAGGTCAGAGAGAGGTGAAACTCCATCATTCATTGGCAGAGCACTTGGTTATAGTCGGTCAACAATAGCATTTATTAGAATAATGTACCTGTTCGACTTACATACAAATTCAACTTAAGTACAAACATACAGTCCCTAACTTGTACATAACCCAGGGACTGCCTGTATTACCATAATACATTAATACATTTGTAACCTTTTCTGCTACCTTTTCTGGTTGACTGGGGTTATGCAGTGTAAATGAAAGGGGGAGGTATTCATCAACAATAGCAGTCAACGTTGACATTGTGGTAAAATTATTCAATTTGGAAGATTTTGTTAAGGTCCTTGTAAAAAAAAGTCTAAAGTTGTATGGGGGTCATCCTGGGACCCTACCATGACAAAACATTTGTCGTCAGCAGGATTTTGGGGTAACTATGTTTTACCCCCTGTTTGCAAATACTGTTTTGATTAGTGTGTGTGTTGTGGTTATTGGGCACCTATTGTGGAGGAGATTGCCATTTGCTTTTCCTACATGGGCAATAGCCTGTGGGGGATTCACCAAAAGAAGTAAACCTCACAGTTTGAGTAAAATATCCTTGGGTGGCAGTGTTTGAGTAAAATATCCTTGGGTGGTAAGTGGCTTTAGCCAAATTATATGAGCTTCCCCACATGTCTAGGTTTTCCTCTAAGGGTCAATGTGGGTCAGCCTTAGGTCTAGGTTATATCTGGGAACATGAGTGTATTGTTCATGCCAAAGCTGCTGAGTCCCTGTGAGGAGTACTACGGAGTGACCGATAGTGTGGGCATCACTTATAATCTCTGCTCAAGCGGATAAAGTTTGTGTGAGTCTGTGTGTTTATATATACTCTTATCATATACAGTGTATATATATATGTATATATATGTATATATATATATATATATATATATATATATATATATATATATATATATATATATATATATATATAATGCGTTTGTTTGTGTGTCGGTAAAGTTACAGAGCTTGTATGGGGAGATTGCTGCTTTCTTGCCAACAGGGTTAGCAGGCTGAAGAAAGACATTTTCCAATAGAGAACAGTACAGTAGAAGTAAGACATTGATAGTTGGTAAGTGGCATTAATCCATGTCTATGAGCCTTTTTGTGTCTTAGTTATCCTCGGGATTCAAGATGTGTCAGCCTTAGGTGTAGGTTATATCTGAACACACAGTTAAGATGTATCAGTCTTTAGGTGTCTAGGTTATTCTCTGGGACCAAGGTAGTCCAAGGCCTAGATTATATCCATGGCCACCCTTATGTTGTTCACACTGAAGCTAGTAAGTCCCATTGTGGAACATTGAGAGTAACAGGCATTGTGGAACATTGAGAGTAATAGGCATTAAAGGTGTCACTCATAAAGAGTGCTTAAGTGGTTGGGATCTGTATGTGTGTATGTGTTTGAGTTAGTTTAAGGTTCAAGAGTAGACCAACCCGTAATAAATTTGGGATATAATATCAGATTATAGTAGTGTAAAGGTGAATAGGGTCAGTTTGAATTGAACTGATTGTCACTTTGACTAAGGTTATTCTTCTTCATTTTTCAATAGAGGCTCACCTTTCATTTTTGTTAGATAGATAGATAATCTGCAGGAAGGGAAAAATATGCACTAATTAAGTTCACATTGTAGAAATTGAACATGCTCATTATAATAAAGTGCTGGATCTGTGTCTGCTGTGCATGCATCTATATCAGTTACTTATTTAAAATCTTTTGAATTATAGCACTCGAGGTAAGCTGTTTAACCTGTAACATTAGAAAGCATCTGAATTAAAAAAAAAAAAAAAAAAAAAACTTAATAAAGATGCATGTTGTTGAAAATCGGAAGCGTTTAACTTGCAGTGCATGTTGTCTCACTATAGTCTCATGTTCTATCTTCTGTGTAACAGAGAAAAAGTTAAGGGGCTTGCAAAATTTTTTGCTTTTTTGCACAGCAGAAACCATTATAACAGCATCCCATCTCGGAGGCAGAGTGGTGTCATTGTTGATGCAGTCTCTGACAGGTTTACATGTTGGGTACAGATATAATATTAATTACATTCAGCAGTGGAGATTTTTTATTTTTTACCATTATAATTTCTGAGCACATTGTGTTACTGTGGTGTAGTTTTTTTGTTATAGATTAAATGTTTTGAACCTGTGAAATGAGAAGCATGCTGTCTTCTAATATTTAAAGCTCAAAAGCTGTGTGCATGTGTGTGGGACAAACGGAGTAGAACTTAAAATGTTTAATGTTAATGGAAGCCTACTACACTGCCTGGTTTACTATCTGGTTTTGTTTTTGTCTGATAAAAACAAGCATAATCAAAACTAGACACTGACTATGAACAATTTTACACAATTTTATAATTTTTAAAATATTTTCTCATGAAAATCACAGGGTCTTAGGAAGAACAGGGCTCTTACACTTGAATGAGTGTGCGCATTGCAACAGGTACACATGTCATAAATGTAGGGAGGACGGTCCTTGCGTGTGTGAACTGTTAACATTTGAATTTGATGATTGCATAGAGCACTGAACTGACCTCTCTGTACTATTCTTTCCTCTGCATGTCCTGGAGTACAAAAGAAACCGCACCATATAGCAATGTGGAGACTGGCAAGATCGGGGGGAAAAAAAAAACACGCGGTCACTGATTACAACCGCAAGATGTTATGTGAATTAAAGTGAATAATATGAATAATGTTGCATCCGTGCCACAATTTTTTCCGAAATGTACTATACAGGTCATAAAATGAATAATTTCAAATATCTCATATGAGGGGGGACCCAAAAATAACCGGAATTTTGTTGTTGTTAGGTTGGTACTTGTAGTACGTGGTTGGGCCGCTAGGGCGATCTAGTTACACTCCTCACAAGTCAGTCTGCCAAGTGCCATCAGTCTGTAAAGTTGTGCTTGTGTTCAGTGAATTTTTTTGTAAAAGTAGATTGAGCAACAGTGTGAGAAGGAAACGCCCTAATTTGTGGGAGTCGGGCAATTGGTTCTTTCATCATGACAACGCTCCATCTCACACTGCTCTCAGTATTCGCCAATTTTTGGCAAGAAACGGTATGACAACCCTGAACCACCCACCCTACTCACCGGATTTATCTCCTTGTGATTTCTTTTTGTTCCCTCGGATGAAAAAAGACTTGAAAGGAGGGTGTTTTGCTGACATTGAAGAGGTAAAACAAGAAACGACCAGAGCATTAATGGGCATTACTTCAGACGAATTTAAAAAATGTTTCGAACAATGGGACAAACGGTTAGATACAGTGGTGTGAAAAACTATTTGCCCCCTTCCTGATTTCTTATTCTTTTGCATGTTTGTCACACAAAATGTTTCTGATCATCAAACACATTTAACCATTAGTCAAATATAACACAAGTAAACACAAAATGCAGTTTTTAAATGATGGTTTTTATTATTTAGGGAGAAAAAAAATCCAAACCTACATGGCCCTGTGTGAAAAAGTAATTGCCCCCTTGTTAAAAAATAACCTAACTGTGGTGTATCACACCTGAGTTCAATTTCCGTAGCCACCCCCAGGCCTGATTACTGCCACACCTGTTTCAATCAAGAAATCACTTAAATAGGAGCTGCCTGACACAGAGAAGTAGACCAAAAGCACCTCAAAAGCTAGACATCATGCCAAGAGCCAAAGAAATTCAGGAACAAATGAGAACAGAAGTAATTGAGATCTATCAGTCTGGTAAAGGTTATAAAGCCATTTCTAAAGCTTTGGGACTCCAGTGAACCACAGTGAGAGCCATTATCCACAAATGGCAAAAACATGGAACAGTGGTGAACCTTCCCAGGAGTGGCCGGCCGACCAAAATTACCCCAAGAGCGCAGAGACGACTCATCCGAGAGGTCACAAAAGACCCCAGGACAACGTCTAAAGAACTGCAGGCCTCACTTGCCTCAATTAAGGTCAGTGTTCACGACTCCACCATAAGAAAGAGACTGGGCAAAAACGGCCTGCATGGCAGATTTCCAACCACTGTTAAGCAAAAAGAACATTAGGGCTCGTCTCAATTTTGCTAAGAAACATCTCAATGATTGCCAAGACTTTTGGGAAAATACCTTGTGGACTGATGAGACAAAAGTTGAACTTTTTGGAAGGCAAATATCCCGTTACATCTGGCGTAAAAGGAACACAGCATTTCAGAAAAAGAACATCATACCAACAGTAAAATATGGTGGTGGTAGTGTGATGGTCTGGGGTTGTTTTGCTGCTTCAGGACCTGGAAGGCTTGCTGTGATAGATGGAACCATGAATTCTACTGTCTACCAAAAAATCCTGAAGGAGAATGTCTGGCCATCTGTTCGTCAACTCAAGCTGAAGCGATCTTGGGTGCTGCAACAGGACAATGACCCAAAACACACCAGCAAATCCACCTCTGAATGGCTGAAGAAAAACAAAATGAAGACTTTGGAGTGGCCTAGTCAAAGTCCTGACCTGAATCCAATTGAGATGCTATGGCATGACCTTAAAAAGGCGGTTCATGCTAGAAAACCCTCAAATAAAGCTGAATTACAACACTTTTGCAAAGATGAGTGGGCCAAAATTCCTCCAGAGCGCTGTAAAAGACTCATTGCAAGTTATCGCAAACGCTTGATTGCAGTTATTGCTGCTAAGGGTGGCCCAACCAGTTATTAGGTTCAGGGGGCAATTACTTTTTCACACAGGGCCATGTAGGTTTGGGGTTTTTTTTCTCCCTAAATAATAAAAACCACCATTTACAAACTGCATTTTGTGTTTACTTGTGTTATATTTGACTAATGGTTAAATGTGTTTGATGATCAGAAACATTTTGTGTGACAAACATGCAAAAGAATAAGAAATCAGGAAGGGGGCAAATAGTTTTTCACACCACTGTAAGTGTATTTCCGCCAATGGAGAGTACTTTGAAGGAGACTAATTGTAGTTTGTACGGAAAATTAAATTAAACACGTTTTAAAAATATTTCCGGTTATTTTTGGGTCCCGCCTCGTATACCTATGTCTCTGGTTTTTTTTTCTCAGTGCGGCTTTGACATCATGGACCATAAGGTGCATACTAATTCAGCGTGAGCAGGAACACTCAATAAAACTGAATTAAAAAAAAAAAAATTCAAGTGACATTGAGATACGAAGAAGGCATATTCACAAGCGTTTGTGTTTCAAGTTTTATCCCTCCAGATCAGAGAATGTCCAGTTCCATTGCCTCAAAACACCACTCACATCTACAGTTATTCCCAGTTTCAGATAAAAAGTAACAGCATCAGATCCCTGGGTGGGGGGCGGTAGTATGTATCATGATCGTAACTGAGAGAATAAAAGTGAAAAAAAAAAAAAACTTTAACTTTTACAAGTACTATAAATTTACACCGGCTGTTACAAATGGAAACCAAATGCATGTGTTTACTGTATAATATTAACAATAAGAGCAGCTCACTACTGAAAACAGTAAATATAGGAGGAAGTGAGGATCGAACTGGGGACTCTTGATTACAAGTCAGCAAATCTAATCCGCTATGCCACAGAAGCTGTTGTATCGTCTTTGAACCTTTTGTGAAAGTGTTTATTTGATCTTTGGACTTCAGGCTTCATACATTATATAGTTTATTCCTACATTTTGTCATTTACTACTAAAATATGAAAAACGTTTCTGTTTTAACAATGTGTTTACACAGATTATTGTAGAAACAGAACACGCATGAAATGCATGTGTTCCAAATAACGATCTATTATTTCCACTTTAAAACTCTAGCATTTCACTCCCAGATAATCAAGGCAAGAGCTGGGAAAACTTTGCGCACGCTCTGCGAAGGTGGGGGGATGGAATAGCAGGCTGCTTGCTGCTTGTTTTGGTGGGGTGATGGAATAGCAGGCTGCTTGCTGCTTGTCTTTATCGGCACATTTACAAGGCAAAAGACGCCAACGGAGATGTGCGAAGGGATTTAAGGTGGGCCGGTTTTACGGGTTTTTTCGAACGCTTTGGTAATTCTAGTGTTAAACATAAAGAATGCTGGCATTCACCTCCAGTTTGCCCTCTGGTGGTTGTTCTGAGTTTCAACTGGATGATAACATGCATAGAAGACCGCAAGATCACCCCCCACCCTACCCCGAAGGTGGTTGGTTAGGGTCACCCTACAGTACTTTTAGTTGAGTGTACCAAGTTTCATGAAAATCGCTCCAGCCGTTCGGAAGTGATTCTGGAACATACATAAATACACACACATACATTGACTTTTATATGTATATGTGTGTGTGTGTGTGTATATATATATATATATATATATATATATATATATAGTTTATTAATTATTTGTTTTTCTTTATTCAGCAAATTCAGTAAAGTTTTCCTCAGATTGTGTGAATGGTTTCCACAGTATTTTGGTAATAATTGGTCTAACTATGAAATATTTAGTGGTTCCTTTGCTGTTTGGTGTAACTAAGTGAAATTTAGTTTATAGACCAGACTATGTGTTACTGCATGTATTTTAGACAGTACTGAATAGAGCAAATTATCTTATAAACAGGAAGAGGAATATCAAGACATCTGTAAGAAAATTGAAACTTCTAAGCAAGATACTGAAAAAAACAAATTGATAATGGAAAAGTGTCTTGAAGAACTTAAAGAAGCTGAACATAAATACAGAGAACATAAAGATCAAATTAACACTATTACAGATGAAGCTGAACCTCTAAAGGTATGGTTTTAAAAGCTGAGTGCATTTTTTGTCTGATAGTTTTCATGGCTGTGCAGACTGCTTAAGCCCTGGTATGATCCATCCATTCATCCATCCTCTTCCGCTTATCCGAGGTCGGGTTGCGGGGGCAGCAGCTTGAGTAGAGATGCCCAGACTTACCTCTCCTCGGCCACTTCTTCTAGCTCTTACGGGGGAATCCCAAGGCGTTCCCAGGCCAGCCAAGAGACATAGTCCCTCCAGCGTGTCCTGGGTCTTGCCCGGGGCCTCCTCCCGGTTAGACGTGCCCGGAACACCTCACCAGGGAGGCGTCCAGGAGGCATCCTGAACAGATGCCCGAGCCACCTCATCTGACTCCTCTCGATGCAGAGGAGCAGTGGCTCTTCACTGAGCCCCTCCCGGATGACTGAGCTTTTCACCCTATCTTTAAGGGAAAGCCCAGACACCCTGCGGAGGAAACTCATTTCAGCCGCTTGTGTTCGCAATCTCGTTCTTTCGGTCACTACCCATAGTTCATGACCATAGGTGAGGGTAGGAACATAGATCGACTGGTAAATTGAGAGCTTCGTCTTGCGGCTCAGCTCCTTTTTCACCACGACAGACCGATGCAGAGCCCGCATTACTGCGGATGCTGCACCGATCTGCCTGTCGATCTCGCGCTCCATTCTTCCCTCACTCGTGAACAAGACCCCGAGATACTTGAACTCCTCCACTTGGGGCAGGATCTCGCTACCAACCCTGAGAGGGCACTCCACCCTTTTACAGCTGAAGACCATGGTCTCAGATTTGGAGGTGCTGATTCCCATCCCAGCCGCTTCACACTCGGCTGCGAACCGATCCAGAGAGAGCTAAAGATCACGGCCTGATGAAGTAAACAGGACAACATCATCTGCAAAAAGCAGTGACCCAATCCTGAGTCCACCAAACCGGACCCCCTCAACGCCCTGGCTGCGCCTAGAAATTCTGTCCATAAAAGTTATGAACAGAATCTGTGACAAAGGGCAGCCCTGGCGGAGTCCAACTCTCACTGGAAACGGGTTTGACTTACTGCCGGCAATGCGGACCAAGCTCTGGCACCGATCATACAGGGACCGAACATCCCTTATCAGGGGGTCCGGTACCCCATACTCTCGGAGTACCCCCCACAGGATTCCTCGAGGGACACAGTCGAATGCCTTTTCCAAGTCCACAAAACACATGTAGACTGGTTGGGCAAACTCTCATGCACCCTCCAGGACCCTGCTAAGGGTGTACAGCTGGTCCACTGTTCCGCGACCAGGACGAAAATCACACTGTTCCTCCTGAATCCGAGGCTTAACTATCCGACGGACCCTCCTCTCCAGGACCCCCGAAAAGACTTTTCCAGGGAGGCTGAGGAGTGTGATCCCTCTGTAGTTGGAACACACCCTCCAGTCCCCTTTCTTAAAGAGGGGGACCACCACTCCGGTCTGCCAATCCAGAGGTACTGTCCCTGATGTCCATGCGATGTTGCAGAGGCGTGTCAACCAAGACAGTCCCACAACATCCAGAGCCTTGAGGAACTCCGGGCGTATCTCATCCACCCCCGGGGTCCTGCCACCAAGGAGTTTTTTGACCACCTCGATGACCTCAGTCCCAGAGATGGGGGAGTCCACCTCTGAGTACCCAGGCTCTGCTTCCTCATTGGAAGGCATGTTAGTGGGATTGAGGAGGTCTTCGAAGTACTCCCCCCACCGACCCACAACGTCCCGCGTTGAGGTCAGCAGCGCACCATCCCCACCATATACAGTGTTGACACTGCACTGCTTCCCCTTTCTGAGATGCCGGATAGTGGACCAGAATCTCCTCAAAGCCGTCCGAAAGTCGTTCTCCATGGCCTCCCCAAACTCCTCCCACGCCCGAGTTTTTGCCTTAGCAACCACCAAAGCCGCATTCTGCTTGGCCTACCGGTACCTGTCAGCTGCCTCCAGAGTCCTACAGGACAAAAGGATCCTGTAGGACTCCTCCTTCAGCTTGACGGCATCCCTCACCACCGGTGTCCACCAACAGGTTTGGGAATTGCTGCCACGACAGGCACCGACCACCTTACGGCCACAGCTCTGGTCAGCTGCCTCAACAATAGAGGCACGGAACATGGCCCATTCGGTCTCAATGTCCCCCCACCTCCCTCAGGATGTGGTCGAATTTCTGCCGGAGGTGGGAGTTGAAGCGGCTTCTGACAGGGGGCTCTGCCAGATGTTCCCAGCAGACCCTCACAACACGTTTGGTCCTACCAGTCCTGACCGGCATCCTCTCCCATGGTGTTAGTTATGGACAATCCGTGACAAGCACAGAAGTCCAATAACAAAACACTGCTTGGGTTCAGATCGGGGGGGCCATTCCTCCCAGTCAGGCCTTTCCAGGTCTCACTGTCATTGCCCACGTGAGCATTGAAGTCTCCCAGCAGAACGAGGGAGTCCCCAGAAGGTGTGCCCTCTAGCACCCCCTCCAGGGACTCCAAAAAGGGTGGGTGTTCCAAACTGGTGTTCGGCGCATACGCGCAAACAACAGTTAGGACCCGTCCCCCCACCCGAAGGCGGAGGGAGGCTACCCTCTCGTCCACCGGGGTAAACCCCAATGAACCGGCTCCAAGTCGGGGGGCAATAAGTATACCCACACCCGCTCGGCACCTCTCACCGGGGGCAACTCCAGAGTGGTAGAGAGTCCAGCCCCTCTCAAGGAGATTGGTTCCAGAGTCCAAGCTGTGCGTCGAGGTGAGTCCGACTGTATCTAGCCGGAACCTCTCGACCTCGCGCACTAGCTCAGGCTGCTTCCCCTTCAGAGAGGTGACATTCCACGTCCCAAGAGCCAGCTTCTGTAGCCGATGATCGGACCACCAAGGTCCCCACCTTCGGCCACCACCCAACTCACACTGCACCCGACCTCCTTGGCCCCTCCCATAGGTGGTGAGCCCATGGGAAGGGGGACCCACGTTGCCTCTTCGGGCTGTGCCTGGCCGAGCACCATGGGTGCAGGCCCGGCCACCAGGCGCTCGCCATCGAGCCCCACCTCCAGGCCTGGCTCCAGAGACGTCCCCGGTGACCCGCGTCCGGGCAAGGGAAAACGCCGTCCAAAGTTTTCATTCATCATAGAAAGTTTGTTTAACCGCCCTTTGTCTCATCCCTCACCTAGGACCAGTTTGCCCTGGGTGGCCCTACCAGGGGCATAAAGCCACGGACAACAGAGGTCCTAGGATTATTGGGACACGCAAACCCCACCACCACGATAAGGTGGCGGTTAAAGGAGGGGCCCTGGTATGATTTTAAGCAGAAATGCCTTTTATGTGGACATAGCATAAGTAAATGAGTGCTTAATTAATTTAGGAATAATGTACAAGTACTCTTTTTATTGACAGGAAGATCTGAGTAAATCGGACCATGAAGTTGAGAAGAGTAAACATCACAGAAAACACTATGAAGATAAAAGGAAAGTACACTTAGATGTTATACGGAGATTGAAGGAAGATCTTGCCAATAGAGAAAATGAATTAAAGGTACTGGCCAAGTTTCTTTCTACATTTCACATGGATTTTTGAACATTTTTCCTGATTTACATTGATTTCTTTGCTTTATATTGTATTAAGCCAGACATTCTTACTATTTTCTTAAATATTCTTTTATTATACAGAATCAAAATTGATATTCTTTTTACTGTGTAAAAGTCTCAGCAGCATACTAGGGGGCTTCGCTCGCCAACTCCCCTGGCCTGGGTTACGCGCCAGCCACTTCACATCTCTGCCGCTCGCGTATGTGGATTTCACTTTCACCAAACAACAAATCGTTCAATTCTTGCGGATGCGCCTCTTCATTGGGAAGAAACACTACTTTTCCCTGATAGCAACACGAATTAGACAATCTACAAGTCTCTGACTTAAAGTTTAAATCCAAACAATATATTCGATCTCTTTTCGCTGTTCTGTTATTTCACTAATTAATAATTTCCATTTGTTTGTGCAAATGAGATCTTTACTCATTTTTTTGAGACTTTCGAATTTTAGTGCTTTCATTATCTCTAACCTGCTCTGCATGTGTATCACGGCAACATTTTTGAATTCTTTACGACGTTCTACTTTGTCATCTACTCTTTAATTTCCGGCCCCGGGCGTGTTTAAATCTCTTGGCACAAAGTCTCATCTCGCGGGACGTGAAAGTATCTCTCTGAAAAGGTCACATAGAGAGATTATCTGTTAACATCAACCAGTATAGTTAAACACAGAAGTAGCACAGTTAAACATAAAGAAAATTTTGAATGCCTATTGGAAACAAAACTGTAATTCATTCATCCTTTTGATAAGAACACAGGAAGATAAAATAGTACTCCATATTCCTTGCATAAAGCAAATATCCCTGATCGTCCAGCACCTCCTTTAAGTATCCTATCAGTGTTTTTAGTTTTGTTGACTGTAACTGTTGCCTGCCATTTACAGCATTTGTGACACTTTTCTGTGTCAGTGCAGTCATTGTTAAGTTTACAGGTTGTTTTGTTTTGGCCTCCCAATGCATGTAGTTAGGTAAATTGACAGATGTAAAGAGCATGTTTTTTGACTTCTCTAGAAGCTTTAAAATTATAGAGCCCTTACTGCTTGGAAGGAAGCACAATGAATGTTGACAATTTCCGTAGTATTTTGTGTTACCGACTGTTTGACAGGCAGACTATAGTTTGTGATTCTACAGTGGTGCGTTTGTGTCCAAAGAGGGTAGTCTGCAACCCAAAGGCCCCCAAGGCAAGCAGTGTTCCCTTCTTCACACAGTACCTGCTTGCATTTAAAGAAAATTCTAAAACATGCCATCAGCCGATATTTTTTAGATAAGTCTGCAATTATGGGATGCATAAATGGTCGGCAGTAGAAGAAATATAGAGGCCTGTATTCTGAGTTTGTTGAGTAGTGTAGTTGAATCTCCCCCATCCCAGTGTTAGCAAAACTAACAGTGAGTGGAATTCAGGAAGAGCAGGGTTTGCCCTGATATATGTCTGTCTCCATTCATTGAGTAGAGGTTGAAATGTTTTGGCAATATAAGCACCTTGCGGTTTACTTGGAAATAAATGTGTATGTCATGTAGAAACATAATGACCATACTGTCAGTCTATGGATACCAAGTGTGCTGTTTAATGCAGTACTTTGTGGGGCGGTAACATAGAACTGGAGATGCCAACAATGTCTCACAGCCTCTGCATAACTGGCTAATTTCTACCACTTTGTTAAAGGGACTGCTATTGGAGGGACTTTTTTTTACCAGCTGTATACGATGTTGCACCATAACCCTTGCCTAGATTAAATTTTCCTCTGGTATTTTAAAATGATAATTTTAGTTAGATTAAAATATGTCCATCAGCTATCTACCTTCTTGTCTGTCTGTTTGTTTGCCTGTCATTGATAAAATAAATAATACTATGTAAAGATAGATATATACTGTAAGTATACATCCAGATCCATACGTATTTGGATAGTGACACAATTTTCATAATTTTGGCTCTGGATTTGAAATAAAGTAATCATTATGTGCATGAATTGTAAACTTTCAGCTTTAATTGAAGGGGATTACCAAGAACTGCGGTGGGTTGGCGCCCTGCCCGGGATTGGTTCCTGCCTTGTGCCCTGTGTTGGCTGGGATTGGCTCCAGCAGACCCCATGTCCCTGTGTTCGGATTCAGCGGGTTGGAAAATGGATGGATGGATTACCAAAAATATTATATGAACTGCTCAGGAATGAGAGCCATTTTTTTGCATAGCTCCCCCATTTGCAGGGGCATAAAAATATATGAACATTGGACTGCCAGCCGGCTCCATGGCCAGGTTCATGGCTCATTATTTCATTCACTATTAAGCTGCTCTGGAATTGATTCCAAGTGTGGAATTTGCATTTGGAAGCTGTCACTCTCAATATGAAGTAAAAAAAAGAGTTGTCCATACAAGTAAAAACAGTTCCTTATTAGGTTGAGTAAACAAAACAAACCCTTTAGAGCAGGGGTCCCCAACCCCCGGTCAGCGGCCCACTACCGGTCCGCAGCCATCTGACAGCCGGGCCGCGAGAGAACTGCCGGCAACGGAGACTCACTCAGACTTTTCAGAACGCTTGGCGGGCGGGGCTTTGCAGCGGTGCAGAGAGAGGAGAGAGACCGAGGTGAGAGACTATTACAACAAAGTATTTTTATGGTCCCGACAATTTCCCCATATGACATGAGTCTATAGAAATCACGTTACTTACGAAGTACATTCAACAGATGCTTTCATTACAACGAAGTAACCTTGAAATGCTTGAACGAATCATCCACAGAGCACAACGATCCCCAAACAGAAACATTGTAAAAAAATCTCTTTCTTCGAACTTTCCTCGTACTGTTTTTTTTTTTTTTCTGTTTTTGTTGTCTGTGGTTTTCATTGATTCCTTTTGCTTATTGCTTGTCAACATTTGAAAAATATCCATTGGAATTTAACTCATTGTCACCCTCCTATAGAAACGGCAGACACGAAATAAAGATTGCAGTGTTAATGTTTGTGATGTGCAATCTGTTGGATTGGCAAATGTAAAGCATATGTCTTTGTTATATGCAAAAAAAGAAGAAAAATCTCAGATTGCAAACGTATTCGAACTGCTTAATAACTTTAATAATAATAGAAATGTTATGTAAATTGTGTATAAAACTGCCCCCCCCCCCCCCCCGACCGGTCCGTGCAAAAATTTGCATCTAATAAAGTGGTCCTTGCTGTCAAAAAGGTTGGGGACCACTGCTTTAGAGAGACAGCAGAAACATGAGGAGTGGTCAAATAAACCATTTGGTATATTCTTAAAATAGAAGGAACACACTGATGAACTCAGCAGCACCAGAAGGTCTGGAAAAGCACAGAAGACAACTGTACTGGATAACTGTAGAATTATGTCTTAGTTGAAGAAGAACACCTAATTTTTAATTTTTTTTTAATTTAATAATTTTTTGCATTTATATAGCGCTTTTCTCACTACTCAAAGCGCTTAGCAATTGCAGGTTAAGGGCCTTGCTTAACACTAGAATTACCAGAGCCTACGAAAAAACTCGTATATCCGGCCCACCTTAAATCGCTTCTTAAATCCGTTCACACCTCTCCGCCAGCATCCTTTGTCCTCTAAATGTGCTGATAAAAGACAAGCTGCCAGCAGCCGGCTATTCCATCCCCCCACCGACTTAGAACGCGAGCGAAGTTTTCCCAGCTCACGCCTTGATTGATTATGTGGGAGTGAAGTGGAGTTTTACAGTGGAAATAACATCATTATTCTAAAGTAATCTGTGTAAACACATTGTTAAAACAGAAACTTTTTCATATTTTAGTAATAAATGTTACAAAATGTAGTAGGCATAAATTATAGAATATATAAAGCCCGAGTTCCAAAGATCAAATAAACACTTTCACAAAAGCTTCAAGAATGATTCAACAGCTTCTGTGGCGTAGCGCGTTAAGATTTGCCTCTTAGTGCAGAGCAACTTTTCCTTGCCTCACAGACCTGAGTTCGATTCCCCGCTGGGGATGAAGTGTTGCTTTTTTTTTTTTTTCTTTTCTTTTAAACCTCAAACGGACATAAAATTTATACATTGGTATGCACTGTCAGTTACTGAGATCATTATATTTTCATGTGGGATGCTCCTTTTCAAATATTTTTTTAACAATTGAGACTGCAATTAACAGGAACAACTGTCCTTATAACTTATTTTTAAGATCCATAACACACAGACAGACAGAGCACTGCGTAATAGAGAGACAGACAGGCAGAGAAGTCACTAGATATAGAAATAAACAGGGAAGCCACGTGTACTGAAAGAAAAAAAGAACAACATGTGCGTTGTCCCTGACTCTCTAAGTAAGATCGGGGGAGGGGTGATGTTAGAGCGATTGCGCTTATTCAGTGCATCTAACATCACCCCTCCCCCGATCTTACTTAGAGAGTCAGGGACAACGCACAAGTTGTTCTTTTTTTCTTTCAGTACACGTGGCTTCCCTGTTTATTTCTATATCTAGTGACTTCTCTGCCTGTCTGTCTCTCTATTGCGCAGTGCTCTGTCTGTCTGTGTGTTATGGATCTTAAAAATAAGTTATAAGGACAGTTGTTCCTGTTAATTGCAGTCTCAATTGTTAAAAAAATATTTGAAAAGGAGCATCCCACATGAAAATATAACGATCTCAGTAACCAACAGTGCATACCAATGTATAAATTTTATGTCCGTTTGAGGTTTAAAAGAAAAGAAAAAAAAAAGCAACACTTCATCCCTAGCGGGGAATCGAACTCAGGTCTGTGAGGCAAGGAAAAGTTGCTCTGCGCTAAGAGGCAAATCTTAACGTGCTACGCCACGGAAACTGTTGAATCATTCTTGAAGCTTTTGTGAAAGTGTTTATTTGATCTTTGGAACTCGGGCTTTATATATTCTATAATTTATGCCTACTACATTTTGTAACATTTATTACTAAAATATGAAAAAGTTTCTGTTTTAACAATGTGTTTACACAGATTACTTTAGAATAATGATCTGTTATTTCCACTGTAAAACTCCACTTCACTCCCACATAATCAATCAAGGCGTGAGCTGGGAAAACTTCGCTCACGTTCTAAGTCGGTGGGGGGATGGAATAGCCGGCTGCTGGCAGCTTGTCTTTTATCAGCACATTTAGAGGACAAAGGATGCTGGCGGAGAGGTGTGAACGGATTTAAGAAGCGATTTAAGGTGGGCCGGATATACGAGTTTTTTCGTAGGCTCTGGTAATTCTAGTGTTAAGGGCCCAACAGCGCAGAGTCCCTTTTGGCATTTACGGGATTCGAACCGGCAACCTTCCGATTGCCAGTGCAGATCCCTAGCCTCAGAGCCACCACTCCGCCTATGTACCTTCAGAACATTTAGCCAAACCAAGAACACCCTCTGGGAGGTAGACATATCATTGCCAAATCTACAATCAAGAGAATACTTCATGAAAGGCGGGGGTTTACCACAAGTAAACCTCAAGCATAGGATGGACAGATTAGACTTTGTCGGAAAACATTTTTTTAAAAGCCTGTCCAGTTCTGGAACAATTTTCTTTGGAAAGAGAAGAGTATGGAGAGGAGAAGAAATGATTTACGATCCAATAAATACCACATCGTCTGTAAAATATGGTGGAGGTAGTTTTATGACATGATCATGAATGGTTGTGAATGGAAGTCAGTCACTGGTGTTTATTGATGATATCCTGCTACTTCTGCCAGCAGTCATAACTATATGTATAGGGCTATATTATCTACTCAAATTTGGTGATAAGCTGCAAAACTGATAGGATGACATTTTACAATACAGATAGGCAATGAGCCGAAACATACTGCGACAGCAGACCAAGTGCTTTTCAATGCAAAGAAGTGGAATAATCTTCAGTGGCCAAGTCAAATCAACTGACCTTAACCCAGTTGGACATGTATTTCACTTGCTGAAGACAACACTGTTGGCAGAAATTCCAATGAACAAGCAGCAACTGAAGACAGCTACAGTGTATGTATCTATCTATCTATCGATCGATCGATCGATCGATCGGCCTGGTAAAGTATCACTAGGATGTAAAGCCAGAACTTGGACATTGCCATGTGTTCCAGACTACAGGCAGTCATTGATTGTAAAGGATTTTCAACCCAATTTTGAAAACTATCATTATATTTTGATTATGTTTGTTTGTCTAAATACTTTTGAGCTCCTGAAAATAGGCAGACCATGTATATAAAAGTCCATCTTTTCTAAACATCATACAATATTTTTGTTAAAACCCTTGAATTAAGCTGAAGGTCTATACTTCAGTCATATCTTGATTGCTTTGTTTCACATCCATTATTGTGAAAATTGTGGCACTGTCCAAATACTTATGGACCTGACTGTCTATAGATTATTTACTGACTAGAAAAAAATATTTAGCCATCGTTCCTTTGTTCATAGTTAAAACCTGATAGTGTGACATTTTGATGCAGTAAACAGAGAAACTATATTTATTCACTGAATAGCCCCCCAACAAAATTAAAAAATACAGAAATATCCTTCCATCCATCTATTCTTCCATTTTCTAAACCTTTTTTATTCTGAGTAAGGTTTTGGGGGTGTTGGAGCCTATCCCAGTGAGCATTAGTATTTACAATGAGTCATCTATATTAGCAGTGTTCCCAGAAAACCTGTTACCATTGTATACTACAAAATTCACAAAGCACAGTGGAGACGAGCTGTGGTATCATTAATTAAGAATTGAGGGGGAAAAAGATATGTTTAAAAAAAATGTATTTTTTGATGCCCGAATTGGAGATGTTGATATAGTCTGAACAAGTACTGCTTGGTAGATTAGCAGCAGTAAATAGCACAAGTGTGTGACCTTGTGCCTGTTGCTGTAGGTAAATGAGCAAAACTTATTGGAATATTCATTATCTAAATCTCATTCTTACTCCTACTCCTGTCCATATTGAATGCATTAACCAAAGGGATGTAAGAAAATTGGAAGTGTCAGATGTATCTGCCGCAATGACATTTATAGATGAGGACATGTATTTGTCTAAATCATAGACATTTCTGTGTAAATTATTTCACACTTTTTATCTTCTTTTGAATCCAACAAAAGTGTCTATATTTTTAATATAAAGTAATTTTCTCAAAACCATGTAATCCAATTCAGGGTCACATGGGTCTATAACATATTGTGGCATCACTGAGTCAAAGGCAGGAAACAGCCCTGGACAGTGAACCAGTCCAATGTTGTGCCTCCTTCACAGAGGGCCTGTTGTGAGACTCCAGTTAACCTAACCAGTATGTCCTTGGTAATATGGGAGAAAAATGCAAAGTCTTCAGTGCAAACCCAAACAGAGAAGTGACAGCTCTACACATGTTTAAGATTCAGACCCGGTTTCCTGGATCCACAGGGCAGCAGTGCTGTTAACTATGGCATTGTGCTGTCACAGTCAAGGTTTTTTTTTTCTGTATTTTTTTAGTACAATGTATTAATCCCCGAGGGGAAAAATTGTCTTTTTGCATGACATTTCGGGGGCAGAGTGCAATGTCAGCTATTGTACAGAGGCACATGGAGCAATTGTTTAGGTTAATGGCCTTGTTCAAGGGCCCAATGAAGTAGGATACCAGAAGGAACACTATTACAGTGGATCCTTAATTTTAATATGATTTAAAGGTTTACAGGGTCATAATTTTCATGTGTATAGAGTGCAGTGAAATTCAAGCTTCCATATGCAATAGAATAACACATTTTACTAAAAGTTATGATTTAGCTTTTAATTTAAGACAAATAAAAAATGATAAATAAAAATGGCTCAACATAAAGTAAACAATTGAGTACAAGATGCATATGCACACAAGATTATCCGATCAGATTGCTTTGCTGCAATATTTTTTCAAAGCTTATCTGTTTTTGAAAAGTACAAGAACTGGGAAACACTTTTAACGTGGAATGACTGACATGGCAAATACACGTTGACCGAAAATATAAAATTGTTTATCATTGACCAGGTCACCCAGAAATTTGTTAGGCAGAGTAGATGGAAGGGTATGATAAAGTGTGGATAGATAAATGATAACCTTCAATTATATTGAAGGCTATCATTTCAAAAATAAAAAGCAAAATAAACATTGCTTATGATTGCTGCCTGGCAGATGTCCATTCAGGCTGAAATCATTAATGAAACAATTGTAAAGCATAACCTGTAAGATTTATTATAGAAAGTGAATACAACAGGTGTGACAATTCAGAGGAAATGGCTCAGTGTTTGCCTCGTGCAAACTCAGTTAAGTGTTTGTTAGAACTGTTACATTTTTTATTTTTTTTTTGCCATTTGTACACTTTTTTTTCTTCCAGTCAGCACAAAGTATGATATGCTGTCCTTCAGCTAGTAACAATATTAAGGGAGTAATTCTACCATGCAAATAATTCTTCATTCAAAAAGTTAAATCTTTCCTTCAAAATTATAATTTTGTGTGAGTGATCAACTACAACACCACAAATAAATGTAATATATTCTTTTAAAGAGCACTTCTAAATCAGTAGAGTGTACATTAGTACTATACAGTATAGTTAAAATAAATGCATGCAGCAAAATCATATTGAAAACAAAAACATCAAATGTTGTTAAGATGAACACCTTAGAATGGATAAGTTTATTAGAAAATTAATGAATTGATTAATTAATTTCAGCCAACTAACCTTTTATCTTATTTTGTTTTATTTTTTTTCTTCCATGTTAGCATTATGTGATTAAATTTCTTTAGTCTGTATGTCTTAGCATTTATTGACTTACTAAGTTAGAGGATTAACCATACAACACTCTAGGTAATTTGCAGTTAAGTTTTCCTTTTACACTTTTGTTCAAAGGGAGTTGACTGATGTATTTTTCTATGTGGTTATTTTTGTACTACAAAAGAACAAACATTAAGAAGAACAGTAATTAGAGGAGAGGTTAATGAGATCACTTTAGAATTAACATGGAAAGTGGAAGTGGGAAAATCTGAGCAATATGTACACATCTACCATAAATAAAGGAACAGTCATAGTGAGTGCCTATAAAAGTATTACTAGGACTTGTGTCTCCAGTATTCGTACATGCTATATTTATCAGGAAGTTATACACACAGAGCTCAATCAAAATGTCAAAAAAGAGAACTAAAGAATATTGTAAAGAGGTGACAAGACAATGTCAAAGAATTGGGGCACCACCCTGATGACGCCATAATGTATAATTACAAAAGTTATAAACAAAAAAACATGCAACAAGTTGCAGAAGCATCTTTTCATACAATAACTCAGAATTGAGCTCCGTTCAGAATGGCTAAACTTATGGGTTCCAGGCAGGAAGAGGCGTGTCCAGAAGGGCAGACAACAGAAGTGACGTCACCGGTGAAATGGCCAACAATCTTCCGTTCTGCAGAGGGAGGAAGAAAGGCATTAGAACACAGTACCAACCCCTGGTTCAACGAGTAATTACCATCACTTAGAGCCCTTATGCTGCCTCCCATATGCACGTGCGTGATAGCATATAAAAATAATATATGCTAAGAAAAAAGTAATATATAGAAAGTAGTACACAACTGTAAATTATGCTGTAGTGAATATTGTCATTAAATAAAAATACGTTAAAATATCATCACAAACATAAAATTTTGTGTTTATTGTAAATATTTTTATTCACTAAATGTCAGAATTTTACCATTTGCAAGCAGTCTGATTTTTATCCTGTTATGGAGACTTAAAAATAATTTAAAGCATGTCTCTCATAGAGTATTTTGTCACATTACCTGACCTACTGTCATGTTAAATTACATTTTTCTAGTTTATATCTCATTTAAATACATTTTTATATTTCATATTTCTAATACCTGAGGAGGAAGTTGGGATCATGCGCTAATTACAGCGCGTTGACACACCCACCACACAACGAACCACCTGGATTGGGACCCAAGTGCAGCCTTGCAACAGGTGACACCTCAGCACCACACTGGAACAGTGTGAGGTTTTTTACAAGGGCTAGACAGATCAAATTTGCTCACATTAAAAGTAATTAATAAAGTTGCAAGAATTCAATAACTTAGGAAGGAACAGTAGTTTTCTGGCAAATTGTATTACTTGTTAGGTTATCTGTTTTTTTTTTTTTAATTCACTTGTGGATGAAGAAATACGAATGTCTTTAGCTCCAAAGATTTTTATCCCATAGCAAGAAGTTATGTTTTGTTTTTCTTTTAGTAAGTGAATGAACGGTTATAATTGGCAATTTCAGTGCTGCTGGTATGATATTCAGTTGAACACAGTAACATAAAAGAGAATAGATAGCAACCAAAATTTTGAATATACTTAAATATATTTAATTTAGTGCTTCCTAGAACCTGGCTGATTATTATTTCCTAAAAGAATGGACAATTTTGATAATTAGACATTTCTGTGTTTTGCAGAATCTTTTTGTTTTTATTTTGTGTACCAGTACTTCTGGTTGAGGTAGATCTTGCATTTCTACAATAATCATTTTCTTAATAGTTTACATCACATATTTACATTCAAAGTATGCAAAAACCAGATCATGAGAAATTAAAGCCTCCCTTTGAAAAAAAAGCTTTTGGCTGCTTCCTCAATTAAGCAGAACTCTTGTGAAAGAATTCAGTTAACTTTCGATTATCAAGTCAGGCAGTACCTGAATACCAAATTACTTAAATTGACCCTCAGTAGTAAATACTTTACAAGTATATTTTCAAGTACTTTAAAAATGTAGATTCAGTCAGTTTTACCCTGAAAGTGTTTTTTTCTGTCATGCAGCTGTCACTTCCAAAACATGCTTTTACTGATGATATAAACACAACTCTGCCATCATTAGAAAAGCTCATCAGTGCCTCTTCTTCCTAAATTGTCTAAGAAAACCTTCAATATCTCCATCTATGTTTGCTTATTTATGTAGGTGAATAATGTAATCTGTCCGCACAAACTGCATACTAACTTGGTACAGCATACCTTATCAGGGGAGAAGTAAGCACAGATTAATACTGGCACTTATCGCTATTCTGTTCAGTGCAGGTCTTAGAAAGGCAAACAGCATTATTAAAGATCTTTGTCATCATACTCTGTTACTTTTCTTTCTCCTCCATTTTGGCAAGTTGTGCTTCACCCCTAGCGCTCACGCCACAAAATTCAGAGGCTGTTTTTATCCACAGGTCATAAGCCCACTTCCTGAGTGTTTCTTTTATATATTGCCATCTGTGGTATTTATGTTTTCTCTTACTGATATTGTATTATACTGGAATAAGTGTAATAATAATAAAAATATAATATTAAAGTATTACCAATCCATGATAAGATTTTTTTGTACTGTGTACACATGGAAAAAAATTAATTTGAGGGAGTAGTGTACTATTTAGGGTAAGCTTTTCCTTAAACTCTTGAAGGACGCCAGCCTTCTAAGGAAGTACAATCGGCTCTGTCCTCTCCTACGCATAGCATCAGTATTGGCAGTCCAGTCCAATTTATCATCCGCCTGCACTCCCAGGTATTTATAGGTCTGCACCCTCTGCACACAGTCACCTCCGATGATCATGGGGTCCATGAGGGGCCTGGTCCTCCTAAAATCCACCACCAGCTCCTTGGTTTTGCTGGTGTTCAGGTGTAGGTGGTTTGAGTTGCACCATTTAACAAAGTCCTTGATTAGGTTCCTATACTCCTCCTCCTGCCCACTCCTGATGCAGCCCACGATAGCAGTGTCATCAGCGAACTTTTGCACGTGGCAGGACTCCAAGTTGTATTGGAAGTCCGATGTGTATAGGCTGAACAGGACCGGAGAAAGTACAGTCCCCTCGGCGCTCCTGTGTTGCTGACCACAATCTCAGACCTGCAGTTCCCGAGACGCAGATACTGAGGTCTGTCTGTCAGATAGTTCACAATCCATGCCACCAGGTATGAATCTACTCCCATCTCTGTCAGCTTGTCACTAAGGAGCAGAGGTTGGATGGTGTTGAAGGCTCTAGTGAAGTCCAGAAACATAATTCTTACAGCACCACTGCCTCTGTCCAAATGGGAAAGGGATCGGTGTAGCATGTAGATGATGGCATCCTCCTCTCCCACCTTCTCCTGGTATGCGAACTGCAGAGGGTCGAGGGCGTGACGGACCTGTGGCCTCAGGTGGTGAAGCAGCAGCCGCTCCATGGTTTTCATCACATGCGACGTCAGAGCGACAGGCCGGAAGTCATTCAGCTCACTAGGATGTGATACCTTTTTGCAATATATACAGTATTAGATATAGATATCGATAGTGTGGACACTTTTTGTGACTGAAGACAGAGAAGAAAATTAAAATTAGTAAAAACCTTTTATTGATACATACCAGGCAAGGGTAAAATGACAGACAAATACAGTCCTAGAACACCGCACTTCATCTGCCTCGAGCACAGATATCCTTGCTCTTTTATAGCTTTTCTAGTCTCCTGATCGTAGACCACGTAAGCAATAAAAATAGCGTCCTGACTCATTTTGTATTATTCCAATTGGTAAAGTCTTTACCCTAAAGGTATATTTTCTTGTCACACACATCATTGAAAGAAAACTTACAGAAAGTATATATGCTTTTTGTCACGTACGCAAAACACAAACAAGTTTGATCATTCTGTCCTATTTTCTGTACTTCCACACATACATTTTGTTCAATTACATCATTTTATGTTTTTACAATAGATATGCAGATATCTCTCAAATTTAGCATTTAAACTCTGGAATGTTCGAAGTTAGAATTGTTTGAAGAATGGGGCACCACTGTATATGATACTTTTTATTTAGAGACATTATGATGCAGTAACAATCTTATTAACAAGTTATATTTCATAAGAAAAACAGATTTGTTTGAACACAGGTTATTTTAGTCCATTGCTTGTACTATATTTGCCTTTTTTGGCAGGTTAATTCAGTAATGATAATCGATGTTAGAATCATGATTTAAGGTACCATTTTAATGAATTCCAGATTCTAAACTGATTATTTGGTGAAATACCATTTACAAAGCAGACCTAAAATGTTTGTTGTGTTTTAGGCAAAGTTACATTCTGTACAAATCTAACATACTGGGTTAAAATTCTGTAACCATATGTTGTCCACATGGAGTTTATATATTTTCCTTTTGTTACTGTGGGTTTTTTACTCATGTCCCCAAAGATGAACAGTTTAGGCTGATTGGTGATTCCAAACTATCCCAAGTTTAACTGCTAGTGTGATTGGACCCTATGATGGAAACAGTGCATTTTCAAAAGCTACATGTCTGGTCTGTGCTGTGCACCAATATCTAGACTTGTGTTTGCCACTTACCAGCCTTGTCTCAAACATATGGCTGTCCCTTAAAATAACCTGTTTAGATGCTACTCCATTATTCATACTTAATTCTTTTTTTTTATTTTTGATTATGGTTCATGTAATGTTGCAGCCTTTACTTTAATAATAATTCATTATGTTTTAATCTTAATTTTACAGGAGTCAGTTGCACAGGCTCAACAGATACATGCAGGTCGTTTAGAAGTAAGACGCAGTGCAAAGAGTCTTGATACTGAAATCAGTCGTTTAAGGGAGAAAATTAATACAGAACAGCAACATCAAGGAAACAGAGAAGAAATTATTAGGTGAGAATAAAATTATTTTCGTCTGTGTTTTTATCTTTCTTCTTTTCTTAAAAATAATTTCAAATTTTTCCAGTTGCATTCTTCAGTTATCTACTTGAGCAATAGGACAATACCAAATAAATAATGATTCTTATTTCAGGCTTTTTTATTAACAGTATAGGCAGAATACTTTTAAAGAACTCTTTTATATTATTTGTTTTCTGTATATTGAGAAGATGATTAGAAATTTGTGCTTTACACTTTGCTGATCCCACTGTCAATGTCCATGTCAGGTGAAATGTGGAAGATGGTAAGCTTTGCACTGTTGGGAGCCTACTCTACCATAATGGGTGGTATCGTTCATGTGGATCAAGTACTGACATTCTACCCCCTCAAGAGCAAACAACAGAAAAAAAAAAATAATATGTATCACATGACTATATCAAAACGGTTGACACTAGAAATACCTTTCCTACTATACTGTATATGTTGATGTTTTGGCATTTTCATGTTTCTGTTACACATGTTTCTTGTTGAAAAAAAAAAAAACAATGGTTAACATAATGCTAAAGAGGCTACGTTGTAATGTTTTGCAAAGAAGCATTACAAAACTTCATTAAATGGTTTCACACTTAGTCATATTTTGTCTAAGTATTATAATAGAGAAATAGTTGCATTTAAGGTATGATTATAGTCTGACAAGTCTAACTATGAAACACTCACATTTGATTGAGAGTAACATAGCTGGAAAGATATTCAAAACACATGAAGATGATTTTGAACATTTTACTATGATAACTGTCTTTACAAAAAGTAGTACACATTTAATGGTGGGTAGTGCTGTACTTACTTGAAACATTAATTACTACTTTTACTTGAGGGTAAAACTGTTTAAATCTTGTTCTCTTGACTTGTATGTTATCTTTTATTTCTTTTAGTCTGTCCTCAAAAAAATGTAGTTTCATAAAGTCTTCCTGTTTTAACTCTGTATGAAATATAATTGGTTTTATATCTGTGTTTTAAACGGATAAGGTTTAATCATGTTACGCTGACATTGTAGATACTGCTCAGCTTGACTGTAAAGCAAGATAGTACAGACAGATTAAAATCAAAAAATACTTTTGTATATGTATGAATTATTTTGTATTATGTGTTATAATAAGAAAATGCTGTAACTTAAATAAAAATAATACTTAATTTCTCTGAACAGGCAATATCATGAAGTGGTTGAGAAGTACAAACATATTTCCATGCAGATGAAAAACCTAAAGAAGTTTATGGTCTTGCTTGGCAAAATTATGAGTGATAGACACAAAGCATATGTAAAATTGAGAACGTAAGTAGCTGTTATTTTTATAGAATTATAGGTTTTATGTGTTGCATTTGTAGCTTTAATTGGAGGTAATATGATTGTCATATATATTCTTGTGTCCATATTTAATTTTACTGAGGTTCAATGTGGTATTTAAAGGTTTTTAGTAGACTTTATTGAAAATATTTATACGATAAGACTATTGTTTGTGTTTTATCTGTTTTTGGTCACTGATTTGAAAGAGGTAAAGCATTAATGATGTATATTATGTTTTATGGAAATGAATAATGCTTACTGTATATTTAAATATATTGCTATATTTTAAACCCAAAAGATCTTTTTTAAATTTCATTAAACATTAATAATGATTAGCAATGGTGCCTTACAGATTCAGCATGGTAGCTTCATATTGTCGGTTTGGAGTTTGCATGTTTTCCTTCCATGTTCCCATAGACATGCATTTTAAAATACTTGGGTTTAACTCCTAGCCTTCTGACAGTCTGTGTGTTGGTGTAAGTTGTACAAAATGAGCGAGTATGCCTGACCTTGCTCTGTAATGTTTTGGCATTCAAGGGTTGATTCCTGACCTGTACTGCTGACATAAATTCTCCATATTTACTAAAAAAAAGTTTTTGAAGAGTTTTTTTTTTTTTTTTTTCAGTCAGTAATAATGCATATATTGCAAAACTTTTTTTCTTTTTTTTCCCATTACCATAATTTAAGAAGTGACCTGGGCAGTATGTAAATAAGAATTCTTTGCAAAAATATTCTTGTAAGGTTTGAAAATTGTATTGATGCATAAAATTGTCATCAGACTATATGAACATTAAATACACAGTTAGTACACTATCACTTTCTAAATATAGCTTTAAGATGTTTGACCAAGGTTCACATAGCACATTCCCCTGCTATTTACAGGACGTTTTTATAGGTACTCCTTTTCCCACAAAATGTCAGACATGTACAGGTTAGACTGATTACAGAGTGTAAATTGGCACTGAGAGAAAATGGATGTGTGCATGATTTGAGTATGCACTTTGATGTCCTGGTGAGACTGCTAAATGTAGATTGACTTAGAATGAAGATGGCTGCATGGGATTAAGTGTGCTTTGTGATACCCTGGTGCACCAACTGTAACTAATTCCTACACAAGTTCACACACAACTGTATTATTAAGATTAGTGTGTTTAAAAAATAATTGATTAATGCAGTAGAACTGACTGCTGAAAAATGCTAGCTAATCCACCACCTAATTAAAATGGGAGCCGCTAGGTACCATTTATTAAAATATGATACTTGTATTATTTTAGTGTGTAGAATATCCAATGGCTATTAAAAGATAAGAAGTGAAAAAAAAGTTTTTAAGAAAAAGGTGTATTTAAAAGACTTAAAGAGCAATGCGAAATTTAAATATATAACATACTTTATTGCTGTTTGTGAATGCTAGTAATATAGTAGTTGGCACGCTGTCTCCTGCCTGGGTACTACGTATGTAGAATTATCACACTTACCCTGTGTTTGTACAAGCTTCTTGTCCAGTTCTCCGATTTTTATCCCAAGCACGTACATGTCACTTCATGGTTGCATGGAACCAGTGCTTATCCCAGCATCATTGGATGCATGGTGGGGAACAACTTCCAACTATGCCTGGAGGCAAATCAGTTAAGTGAACACCACAACCTGATATTAGACAAAGCAGATTCTATAAGAATACATGAGAAAGTTGACAGACGAGAAAGGACCTTTCAGTCCATCGAGCCCATTTGTTTAGCTAATAGCTAAGTTGTCCCAATATCTCATCCAGATTTTTCTTAAAAGTTGTCAAAGGTTTCTGCTTCAACTACATATCTGAGTAGTTTGTTCCAGAGTCTATAACTCCTTACGTAAAGAAGTGCTTTCTGGTTTCAGTTTTAAATGCACTTCCCTTTAATTTCCACTGATGTCTTCTAGTACGTGATTTACCCTTAAGCCAAAAGAATGTTGCTAGAGCTACTTTATCAGTACCTTTGAGGATTTTAAATACCTGGATTTGGTCCCCATGCAGTCTCCTCTGCTCGAGACTGATTGCTAGAGAAACCAAAACGTACAGCAAGCCATTTTTTCAGTCCTATTTCAGTAAAAAGACAATTAAAGAGAATTTAAGAAACCTTAGGGACACAAATGAATAAATCATTGAAAATGAGAAGGAAGTTGCAAATGAACTGAAAAAATATTTCACCCAAGTATTTATAAAGTATGAAACAAGTAGAATGCGTCATGCACAAGTGAAAACAAACTCTTGAGTTCATAGATTTTAAAATAGAAAAGTCAGATGTGCTTCAAGCCCTCAGTACGTAGAAGACTAACAAAACCACTGGACCTATTAGGAGCTTACCAGTGTTGAAAGAAATGAAAAGGTGACATCTATAAACACTTATTAGGCATATTTCAGTAGTCACTTCAAAAAGAAATACTGGAAAGTTGCAGGTGTGACTCCAGTCTTCAAGAAAGGATGCTAGTAATTACAGACAAATTAGTTTTACTTCTGTGCCATGCAAAATTGTGGAAACTGTAATAAATAAATCAGAAAATTACCGAAATGAAAATAATATTCTTAATAACAACCTGCATGGGTTTATGAGAGGAAAGTCCTGCCAAACCAATCTTTTAGATTTTTTTGAAGAAGCATCCAGAATAGCTGAAAAAACAAAGTATACAACATAATTTGTCTAGACTTTCAAAAAAGCATTAGATACAGTTCCACACCAAAGATTAATTCAGAAACTAGAAGCTGTAGGCTCAGAGATAACCTACAAAACTGGATCTCAAGTTGGTTTACTGGCAAGAAACAAAGGGTACAGATAAGAGGAGAATTCTCCAAACAGAGCAAGGTCATCAGCGGAGTCCTTCTGGGGTCTGTCCTTGGATCATTACTTTTACTGATTTATATTATTGCCATTGATTCTGCTGTAATTACTAAAATTGTTAAATTTGCATGTGACAATAATATTGGAGTCATGGCAGACACTGAGGAGTCAACAAAAGTAATTCAAAATTTGGGCGAACACCTGGAAAATGCAGTTTAATATAGAAAAGTGCAAAGTGCTACATGTGGGCAAAAGAAGTATTAATTATAAACACAAGGTGGGAGATGCTGTCACATAGGAAGCAACCTCTGAAAGGATTTAGGAGTATATGTTGATGGAACATTTTAATCGACTAAGCAATGCACAGAAGCAATTAAATAGGCAAATAAAATGTTATGTCATAAAACATTTGAATTGAAGTCAAGGGACATTATGTTCAAACTATATAATGCACTAAGACTGCAGCTGGAGTACTTTGTGCAGTTCTGGTCACCACAGTACAAGAAACAGATTCAAAGAATGAATGCTGGCTATGTGTATGCTTAAAAAAATAAATAAATAAAAAATAAAAGTAACCTTACATGAGCAGTGCATCCTGCATCAACATAATATATTGTATGTGTTTTGCAAAGGTCTTTGTCTTGTATTTGATGCTATCAGAATTGGCTCCAGTACCTTGCAACCAACTGATTAGATTAAGCAAGCAAGAAAATTAATGATAGAAAATTGTCATTTACAAGTTGTTACTTTAGTACGGCGCAAAGTTTTCAGTTTTTTAATAATTGCATTAAATGCCAAATTTTAACCTTGATTTATTGATTATAGTCACTCTCATGACATTTGCAGTACTTTGAAACCAGCAAGCAAATTCATAATCAGCTATTTATCTGACAGTTAAATCATTGGTTAGAGTCTGCTATATTTGATTGGTGCACCTCTACTAAAAATATGTCAGAAATGTTTTTACAGAAAAAATTCTAATTCAAGGTCTTTGTTTTGTATGTCTGTATTTTATTTTAAAATATATCCAGTTAATTTTAACTTCTCCTTATTTAGGTACCTTTCATTACGTTGCAAATACTACTTTGATTGTTTGCTGTTACAGCGCGGCTACTCTGGGAAAATGACATTTGATCATAAAACTGAGGCCTTATCAATTGCGGTAAGCAAAACTGGGTTAATTGAAATTACAGTATGGTAGCTTTTTTTTTTTATTCAAACAACTTTATTTTTATATTCAAATATAGTTATGTTGAATATGATTTTATTTCAGGTGCAACCAGGAGATGGGGATAAAGCTGCTTTAAATGACATGAGGTCGTTGTCAGGAGGTGAACGTTCCTTTTCCACTGTATGCTTTGTTCTTTCATTGTGGGGAATTGCAGAGTCACCATTCCGATGTTTGGATGAATTTGATGTTTACATGGTATTATTTCTTCCTGTTGTTTAATGTTATGTTTTGTGTTTTAGTTATATACATTCAGTAATATTTTCTATTAATATTTATTTGTTACAAAACAGGCACTCATAAAGGGTCATTTTAGATTTGTTAGAACCTAATAAGCATTCCTTTATAATGTGTGAGGAAACTGGAGTGCACAAAAATGTATGCATAATATAACACATAAAACACCTAATAACTTAACCTTTATTACTCTTCTTTGCTTATTCCTCTTGTTATCTATGCCACAGCTCTAAGAAGAATATTGAAAGGAAAGAAATATGGGAGAAAGCCTTTTATCATTTGAAAGGGCTGTGATGCACTATGTTAAACTGTTCCAAGTTTCCACATTTTTCTGTCTCATTTGGTACCTGCCATTTAAAAGAAAGTGAGGCTGGTAACTAAATTTATATAAAAATATATGAATGTGCATCTTAAGTGGAATGGTTATCTCCTTGACTCTCCAGTTTTCCCCTCTACAAAACAGCTGAAAGTACTTTTTGTGGGTCAGTTATTTAACTTTGTGAAAATATTATAGCTGGGTCTTTACCTGTTAAAATTTTAAAAATGCACCTAATCGAAGCAAACTGCATTACAGTAGTTCATTTTCAGTGCCAATTAGAATATGTTTTAAAAAAAAAAAGTTTTTATCTTTACATATTTCAAATGGAGAGAGTATTGCAGTAAGTCTATTCAGTACATAAGGTCTTAGCTTGAAGTTGGATGCAAAAAATAAAAGCGTACTGCGCTTTGGAAACACACATTTGTTCTCTGCCTGTCCATCCATCTTTTCACATGGATGACTTTTCAGAGATTTATTAAGCATTAGGTCTCTGTGGTAAAAAGTTTGAAGTCGTATACAAATGATGTGAAACAGTCTTTTTTTGTAATACTGTATGCTGGAATTTGTCTGAGGAGGCGACAGATCATTTGAGATCAGCACAATGTATATTAATATTTACCTTGACTTATAAGAAAACTTTGTTTAAGGTAGGCTTATCACCAAACTAGAAAACAAATATGATGTGGTGTGCAGATTGATGCAGAATTAGCTTAAACAACATATTTGGTTGTTTTGCATGGATCATTTTCAGAATTTCATGATGTTAGAAATGGGGTCCCTATGGGTCAGTGCTTGTGCTGCTTGTCTTTTTTTTTTTTTTTTTTATATATATATAAATATTTAGACAAAATCTGACAAACCAACTTTAAATAGTGAGATTAGGAGATACTCTAAAGCTGGGAAAATCTCCATAGCTGCACCTGTGCATACTTTACATTTGTGCAAATATATATGGCAGGTGAGGTTAATGTAAATAATTTTAAGATTTCACACATAAAATATAAAAATATTAGGTATATATACAGTTAGGTCCATAAATATTTGGACAGAGACAACTTTTTTCTAATTTTGGTTCTGTACATTACCACAATTCATTTTAAATGAAAAAACTCCGATGCAGCTGAAGTGCAGACTTTCAGCTTTAATTCAGTGGGGTGAACAAAATGATTGCATAAAAATGTGAGGCAACTAAAGCATTTTTTAACACAATCCCTTCATTTCAGGAGCTCAAAAGTAATTGGACAAATTAAATAACTGGAAATAAAATGTTCATTTCTAATACTTGGTTGAAAACCCTTTGCTGGCAATGACAACCTGAAGTCTTGAACTCATGGACATCAGCAGATGCTGGGTTTCCTCCTTTTTAATGCTCTGCCAGGCCTTTAATTCAGCGTCTTTCAGTTGCTGTTTGTTTGTGGGCCTTTCTGTCTGAAGTTTAGTCTTCAACAAGTGAAATGCATGCTCAATTGGGTTAAGATCAAGTGACTGACTTGGCCATTCAAGAATTTTCCACTTTTTTGCTTTAATAAACTCCTGGGTTGCTTTGGTTGTATGTTTTGGGTCATTGTCCATCTGTATCATGAAACGCCACCCAATCAATTTGACTGCATTTAGCTGGATTTGAGCAGATAGTGTGTCTCTGAACACCTCAGAATTCATTTGGCTGCTTCTGTCCTGTGTCACATCATCAATAAACACTAGTGTCCCAGTGCCACAGGCAGCTTCTGGGTTCGATGCTAGCAGCTTCTCAAGTTTACCGTTTTGAGTAGAGAGCTGCTGTTATTGTTAATATTATACAATAAAAACACACATTTGATTTACATCTGTAACAACCTCTGTAAATTTATAGTGCTTGTCAAAGTTAGCGTTCACGCTCACACCCCGATCTAACACTGCTCTTTTCAAATAAAGACGCCCTATAACAGAGGTGAACTCAGATCGGAGAAAACAGAAGCCCTCCCCGCAAGAAATGTCGACTCACATAAAAGAACAACGCAGCTGCACCAGGCGTAAAGGCAAAAGTCCGGCGTCATTCCTGCCAATTACCTGTCCTTCAAAGAAACAGCACGGCTTACAGAGCTCACCAACGCTACACCGTCCAGATCTAAACACTAGCGTGGTGTATGTGCCCAAAAAAAGTCTAACTGCGTTCTCGTACCATTGCTTGCGTAGTAAAGTGTCAGCAGGTATTTTTCGTGGCATTACACGTGTAATTTGTGAGCATGCCCTTGACGATCAAATAGAGGAAGCTCAATAGTTCACTTGTGACTTTATGCTGTAGGAAGATAAGTAAATAAATCAGCTCGCATGTTATTTATTTGGATCAAATAAAGACGCACTTATAGCTATTTATCTATCCCCTTAGCTATTTTTATATATATTATATAATAACAGTTATAAAGACACTTGTTCATGTTAATTGCAGTCTCAGTTGTTAAAAATAATATTTTAAAAGGAGCATCCCAAATGAAAATACAACGATCTGACTGACTGACAGTGCATACCACTTTATATGGTTAAAAAGAAAAAAAAATAACACTTTCTTTCCAGCGGGGAATTGAACTCGGGTCTCTAAGGCGCAACAGGCTTGCTGCGCACTGATTGGCTGAGCAGTCTGTGTCAACTACCCGTGACTTAGTATGTATCGTGATTGTGATTTAAAGAGAATAAAAGTGAAAAAAAACCCAGAAACTTTTACATATCCTATAAATGTACACCGTGTGTTACAGATGCAAACCAAGTGTATGTGTGTACTGTATAATATTAACAATAAGAGCAGCTCATTACTGAATACATTACACCGGGGACGTTTGATTACAAGTCAGCAAGTCTTACCACTACTCTATGGAAACTGTTGTTTTTTCTTTAACCTTTTGTGAAAGTGTTTACTTGATCTTTGGACTTCAGGCTTCATATATTATATAGTTTATGCCTACATTTTGTCATTTACTACTAAAATATGAAAAATGTTTCTGTTTTAACAATGTGTTTACACAGATTACTGTAGAAACGGAACACACATGAAATGCGTGTGTTCCAAATAACGATCTATTATTTCCACTCTAAAACTCTAGCAGTTCAGTCACTCCCAGATAGTCAAACAAGGCATGAGCTGGGAAAACTTAGTGAACGTTCTGCGACGGTGGGGGATGGAATAGCCGGCTGCTTGCTGGCTCGTCTTAATCGGCACATTTAGAAGACAAAAGAGAGGTGAGATCGGTTTTAAGGTGGGCCGGATCTAAGAGTTTTTTCGTAGACTCTGGTAATTCTAGTGTTAACAAGCAGCTAGTTTCATTTAAGGTCAAACGATATTTTAACAAAATCAAACTGCTTCTCAGAATTCAAATACCGAAACATCAGAAGAATTAAAAAAAAAAAAAATCAATTAAACAATTAGTTTGATTTTTATTATGTTCCTATATTATTTTATGCATGATGTTAGAAGCTGTAATATAATGTGTGCGTGTGTGTGTGTGTGTGTGTGTGTACATTGCTAAACAGTGTTGACTGGAGCCTTGTTTTTGTTAGTCTCAGGAAAGTATAATGTACTATAGTTTTCTCTGAATATGTTATTCTTCCTTTGTGATTAACAGATTTTGAGCCCATGTAAGAACTGATTTCTGCAATAATGTAGTGGTTATCTGTTTTGTATATATGCTGTGCTAGCATCTCATTTGCCTTTTCAAAATGTTTGTAATATAAATGGCTTGAAGGGAGTGACATTTATATTAATTCATTTAGAAAACGCTTTTAGGCAAATTGATTTACAAAAGAGGTCAACATACAATAATCCAGTAAACATCAGTGTCAGGATCTGTTTTTAAATAAGACAAGGTTACAAAATTGTATCATTGTAAGTAGAAAGCTTAAACCAAACAGAACAATCCAATTTTCCTTAGGCTACTTTTGGAGTTTAAAAATTCTGGGGTAGTGTGGATGAATAGCGAAAATGGAGACAAATATTGGCATTTTTAAATAAAAACGTAATACAGTAATCCCTCGCTATATCGCTCTTCGACTTTCGCGGCCTCACTCTATCGTGGATTTTATATGTAAGCATATTTAAATATATATCGCGGATTTTTTGCTGGTTCGCGGATTTCTGCGGACAATGGGTCTTTTAATTTCTGGTACATGCTTCCTCAGTTGGTTTGCCCAGTTGATTTCATACAAGGGACGCTATTGGCAGATGGCTGAGAAGCTACCCAACCAGAGCACGTATTACATATTAAATAAAACTCCTCAAATATATTGTGAGCATGGGGGCTATTCGCACCCCTAGAAGATACGGCCGCTCCTCAAAAAACGCTGAAAGATTACCTTCACATTGCTCCCTTCCTTGCTGGGCTTACATGTGGCTGCTTTGTCAAGCGATATGCTTCCTGTACGGTGCTTGGCATACTTAAAAGATCAAACAGCACGTATTGATTTTTGATTGTTTGCTTTTCTCTCTCTCTCTCTCTCTCTCTCTTGCTCTGACATTCTCTGCTCCTGATGGAGGGGGTGTGAGCAGGGGGTCTGTTCGCACCCCTAGACAATACGGACACTCATCTAAAAATGCTGAAAGATTATCTTCACATTGCTCCCTTAGTGCAGCTGCTTTGTCAGGCAACATGCTTCCCGCACGGTGCTTCGCATACTTAAAAGCTCGAACGGCACGTATTGATTTTTGATTGTTTGTTTTTCTCTGTCTCACTCTCTCTGACATTTTCTGCTCCTGACGGAGGGGTTGTGAGCAGAGGGGCTGTTCGCACACTGGCCTAGAGGATACAGACGTTCCTCTAAAAAATGCTGAAAGACTACCTTCACATTGCTCCGTTTCTTGCAGCTGCTTTGTCTGGCGGTGCTTCGTCATACTTAAAAGCCAAACAGCCCTATTGATTTTTGATTGTTTGCTTTTTTCTCTCTCTGACATTCTCTGCTCCTGACGCACACTCCTTTGAAGAGGAAGATATGTTTGCATTGTTTTAATTGTGAGACGGAACTGTCATCTCTGTCTTGTCATGGAGCACAGTTTAAACTTTTGAAAAAGAGACAAATGTTTGTTTGCAGTGTTTGTATATAGTTCTTGTCTCTCTACAACCTCCTGTGTTTCTGTGCAAATCTGTGACCCAAGCATGACAATATAAAAATAACCATATAAACATATGGTTTCTACTTCGCGGATTTTCACCTTTCGTGGGGGGTTCTGGAACGCAACCCCCGCGATCAAGGAGGGATTACTGTAGTGTGGGTGTAGCCTAGCCTTAGTTAAAAGAACCCCATTAAAGCCATTATCAGTGTCAATTGTTTAGTTTCTCTTGTGCTAAAAACAAACTGAACTCTGTTGAAAATATTACCTTTTATTAGTGATCTTATGTAAGCAGTCTTGTATATGCTTCATTAAGTTTACAAATTAGATCAATTATCAATGTTATTCTTTTAGTCAGTATCTTCATCGTATGTACAGAGTACAATATAATTTGACTGTTCCAAAATGCCTTGATAACTTTCACTGAGAATATTGCAGAAGATCAGTAATAAGTTGAATAATTTGAAATTGTTTCATAAGCTTAAGAATCTGTTGTGGTTTGGGGTGGGGAGGAGGGGGGTTATTTTCATGCAATGTTTTCACCTTCAGTATCCTGTAACGTTTTCCATAGTAGAGGGCTTGATAGGTGTGCTGTCCGGGAAGGAAATGTACAGCAGTTATGTTGCTTGCATATTTCCTGTAATTGAAGTTATAGAAATCTTGAGTTCGAACAAGTCACAATCAGTTATTAACTCTTCTGATCAAATTGTTCTGAACTGTTATTGCTCTAAACCAATTATTAACTCTTCTGATCAAATTGTTCTGAACTGTTATTGCTCTAAACCAAACAGTTAAGGAGGACATGAACAGATTCAGTGATTGTAAAATAGTACTGGGCTACCACTGGCTCTGTCAGTTTAAAAGTACCTTAAAATAGATTCCCTGTTAAGCCTTCTTAATAATGGTTTTGATGTTAACTTATAATTTGAGATTCTGAGATCATTAGGGTTCTATACCTAAAAATTAGAGCAGGCAAGCACTGTTTGTTTTATTCAAGAGTTTAAAAAAAAAAAAGAACGAAAGTTGAAACAAGAAATGGAAAAATCAAAATTGCATAAAATAGCATTCTTGAAGTAATTTCTATTGACATTGGAAGTGGAATAGGAAAATTATAATTTAACAGTAGTTCAAATACATTGAAACATTAAAATGCTCATATAAATTTTAAAATAAACATAATTTTGATATTGTATGGTCTATCAGTACCTTATGTTTTTATGTTGGGATAATGGGATCTTTTCTACAGATCTTTGTTTGATGTGTTTCTGCAGGATATGGTAAACCGAAGAATTTCAATGGACATGATGTTGAAGATTGCAGATAGTCAGCGATACCGCCAGTTTATTTTTCTCACTCCTCAAAGTATGAGGTAAATTAAACAAATTTTAAATAATAATAAAATGAAGTTATATTTTGTTCCTAGTTTCTATGGATATTGTTGTCGCATACTGTATACAGAGAACATAGAAATTCTTACTTGCATGTATTAATCAACATGCAACACATGACCATTTTTTGTCTCTGTGGTTAATGATCATTACGACCTACCATCAAAACCTCTGTCTTCCTTACCTGAAAATCTCAGTACATTAATAGAATATTTATGCTGAAAAGATGTAAAAAATAAATCATCATGTAGTACATAAATGCCAAATACATTTGCTTTTCTTCTTGTTAGTTTTTGAATCTTAAACATTTTAAGTGTTCACCTTGTACACTAGTTTCTTTTGACATTGTGGTTTGTCAATATTCTTTTCTACCCACATTATGTTTAGAGATGATTAGATTGTGTATAATTTCTTCACTGTTGAGTAACTGGTATTGTAAATGAGCCTTTGTTGCTGCAGTGAGCATGTAACCAAAGATATGTAATGCAACATTTTGTTACTTCTACTGTAGTATGGAGAGAGCATGCAGGTATACAGTAGAATTCAAATAATTTCTAGAATATTCCATTTATTTTGATAAAATTTATAGTAAAACTAAGTTAATAACTGAAATTTGTACATAATCTGTTATGGATGAAACTTTAGTATTACCTGCTAATTTGATTGTGTTAAACAGACAAAGAGAGAGAAATGACAGTCTGTGCTCTTTCTGAATTTGCTGCAAAATGTGTTATATTACCATTTAAAGAATAATGTGATTTAATAATATTCATTGCAAGACTCATTATTTGCTTATGTTAATTTCTTATAAGAAACATATTTTCTGAGTTTGAATATTATTTGGCTTAAAATGAAATTAGGTTTAAAATGCTTTGATTAAATATTCAGCATTATTTCACCATAAAAGTGAAGGTTCTTAGCCTCCCCTTCTAATGTGTATATTAGCTTTTCTCCTAATGCACAGATGTTCAATTTTGCTTCTTCTAATGGCCTTTCTTTATCCAACACTTCATTTTTTCATTACCTTATATACTCCAGTACACCTTCTTTAAATCAGTGAAGAAATCCTTTTTTTGCCATTGTTTTCACTATTTTGTTTTTTGCCCACTCCAACGCTTCCTGTCTGATATTTAACACAATCCATTGCATCACTATTTAGTGTTATTTCCTTTGACTCATTTACCTTATATGATTCAATTTCTCCAGTTATTCATGGATTTTCAGAGAGACTACAGTATACAGTTTTTCAAATATTGTTCTCCACACCACTTTTCCACCTTGCTTGCTTCTGTTTCTTCAGGTAGTCGCAGACAGCCTCAGACATTTAGACTTTAAGATTTTGCCAACTGTTACAGAACGCCTTTTTTTGGTAGATAGTTCTTTATGTCCTTGGCCATGTGCCTGGGGTCATTGTCCATTGTCAGGTGCCTCCCTGCTGGTATTGTGTGATAGGTGGGAATCTTGTCCTTTTTAGCATTGAAAATTCCATAAATACTCACCAGATCACCAATTCCATTTGCAGGAATGTACCCCTAAACCTACAGGACACCTCTGCTACTGTACTTAACTGTTTTTCCTGCAGATATTAATACATGTTGTACTCTCCAGTTGTTCTATTAACATATAGACTCCTAATTGAGCCAAACATTTAAAATGTTCACTTCAGTCCAGAGCACTCACTGCCATTGTTCAACGTCCCAGTCCTTCTGTTTTTGTGCATGGGCAAGCCTCTTGGCTTTGTTTCCACTTGAACGAATGCAGGATGGCCACCTTGTGTCTTGTTGTTATGCTCACTCTTGTCATGGTGCATGAGTTGATGATTTGAAGGTTATACTGTCACACCCTCATATTTTAGTTTGGTTGTCCTTCACCCAGTTTGATTCCTTCTGCATCTGTTTCTGTTCCAGTCAGTCAGTTTGGTTCTATCATCTCATG